>NC_081558.1:197107016-197407016 GCF_022355385.1 Mustela nigripes
TATTTATTTATTTGACAGAGAGAGATCACAAGTAGACGGAGAGACAGTCAGAGAGATATAGGGAAGCAGGTTCCCTGCTGAGCAGAGAGCCCGATGCAAGACTCAATCCCAGGATCATGAGATCATGACCCAAGCTGAAGGCAGCGGCTTAACCCGCTGAGCCACCCAGGCGCCCGTTTTGTTTTTTTTTTTTTTACATTTTTACATTTTTACATTTACTGAAAACAACAAACCTATAATTTGTATCTTTCTACCTCCCAGTGTTTGTGCTTATTTCTGAGATTTTCAATCATTGTGCTTACTTTTGGATCCAAACCTCAGGGAAAGAATCACACTTTTTCATTAACTGTTAGGACAAATGAAGAGTGACACTGGAGTTTATCTCCAATATGAGTGCCATCACTTCCCCAGAGGCCCCAGACTCTATTAAGTTTCCCTGGTTCATGCCCCCAGAGCATTCTTGGTTTTTCAAAAAGCTCATGTCTTTCTCCTGGCTGGTATGAACTCGGGTATTAGCGTATTGTACATGTCCTGTTCACTATTGTGTTCAGAGTTCTAGAACTGCCCCTCTACCCAGTAAAGGTGGAATGAATAATTGATGGAGAATTGGTGAAGAAGGAAGGTGTTGGGAAAATCATGGCTGTTTGGTACATCAGTCCCAAACATTCAAAAGCACTCCTCACTTCCTTTCTTAGACTTACTAGTCATTTAGTGATGTAGGCAAGTTATAAATGTCATATGACCTCTTCAGTATACTTCATAATACCTTAAAATAGGACTGGGCAAAAATTCATAAACTTAATCCATTTCTAAGTATCAAAAATCAAGGAAATGCCTTTGTTTATATGGGAACTTTAAGTGCTTTTCCAAAACCCATGGCTTCATAGCATTAAGGGTGCTAATATATTTAGTTTTAGATGAAATATCAAAACAAGCTAACTGAAGCCTTTGTAATAAAAATTCTATGTAACCAAAAATAATTAAGTAAGAAAATAGAGTAATAATATGGTATCAAAATAATAATGTCTTCCTGTCTCCTTTTAATGGACACTTTATGTTTGTAGTACCATCAATTTAATGCAATCATACGTTTAACTTCCACAATTTAATTTCATAGAATAAATCCTTAATTTTCACCATAAATGCTGAAAACATTGTTATGTTTTATAGTCAAAGCAACATTGTACAATATTGGCTCAACTGGGCTGAGCACTCAGGTTAAAAAGATTGATCTGTCTTTCCTCTATCTATCTATTAATCTATCTGTCATCTATCTATCTATCTATCTATCTCTCTATCTATCACCAGGCTCTAATTTACTTATAGTGTTATCTCTGGGAAATTGAGATTTGTAATTATAAGTGATAATTTATTAAGCACATTATTCCAGCAAATTATTATTTTATTTTCATATAGTTATTATAGAAATATGTTCTCCTTAATAATAGCTGTCATTTGCTAAGTGCTTATGATTCTTAAGGCCCTGGACTACCCAAAGTACTTGATTCTCTTAACTGCTTCCTCATAAAACTGACAGATGCAGCTGTTACTATCATTTCTGTAAGAGAGATGAAAGAAACAAGGTAAAGAGACTAAGGAATGCGTCAGTGTTTAAATGGATAATGTGGCACAGCTAAATGTTCACATTGTTTAGGTTAGTTTAAGTCATTAAATTGTATAACTTTATTTTTCTTTTTTAATTGTAGTCATAGTATATTTTTAAGATAAGGGTAATTTAAATATGGATATAAAACATTTATTTTATTTTTGTTTTTTTTAAAGATTTTATTTATTTATTTGACAGATAGAGATTACAAGTAGGCAGAGAAGCAGGCAGAGAGAGAGAGGGGGAACCCGATGAAGGACTCCATCCCAGGACCCTGAGATCATGAGCTGAGCCAAGGCAGAGGCCCAATCCACTGAGCCCACTCAGGCGCCCTAAAACATTTATTTTAGAAAAAGGATCAGGATTTAAGTGTAGATTTTCAAGGATAGAATGATACTTTTTATTTTCTGATGTTAATAATATTTTTAACAGCTAATACTTTTATGAGTCTAAAACATCAGAATAATAAAAATACCCATAGTAATTTAAATCTGTAAAAAATATCCAGCCTCTGTTTGCAAGACGTTTTATCTTCCTTTCCCCACCTGAAGCCTTAAACAATAGTCTCTGGCAGTTATTTTATTTTTAATTTTTTAATTTTTATTTATTTATTTATTTATTTATTTATTTATTGTGCAGAGGAAAAAAAGATTTCATCTGGACATCTGGGAATTTATGAGGGTATATATCTTTAATAAATTAATAACTAATATATTTATTTTATTTTCTGACACCTTTTATTTACCATTTTAAACATAGAGAGAATTTGGAAAACTGCAGTAAACACTCATATACTCTCCATCAAGAGTCCACAATTGTTAACATATTGCCACATTAAAACACCTTTCTCCATTTATTCCCACACATGGATAAATCCTCTTGCTAAAACATATGATAAGAACATCATGAAACTTCATTCTTCAATACTCCTTACATAAATATTTGGGAATTCAAGGAATATTCTCTGCATAACCATAATACTATAATTATTCCCAAGAAAATTAGCAATAATTTCATAATAACTTTCTTTTTCTTAATATTTTTTATTATGTAGGTCACCATACAGTACATCAGATTTTGATGTAGTGTTCCATGAGGCATAGTTTGTGTGTAACACTCAGTGTTTCATGCAATATGTGCCCTCCTTAATACCCATCCCCAGGCTAATCCATCCCCCCAACCCTCTCCCCTCTAAAACCCTAAGTCTGTTTCCTGGAGTCCATAGTTTCTCATGGTTTATCTCCCCCTCTCATTCTGCCCCTTCATTTTTCCCTTCCTTCTCCTAATGTCTCCACACTAACCGTTATGTTCCACAAATGAGTGAAGTCATATGATAATTGTCTTTCTCTGTTTGACTTATTTCACTTAGCATAATCTCCTTCAGTTCCATCTATGTTGATTCAAATGTTTGGTATTCATCCTTCCTGATGGCTGAGCAATATTCCATTGTATACATGGACCACATCTTCCTTATCCATTCATCCACTAAAGGGCATCTTGGCTACTTCCACACTTTGGCTATTGTCGTCACTGCCAATATGAACATTGGAGTGCATATGGCCCTTTTCACTACATCCGTATCTTTGGGATAAATAGCCAGTAGTACAATTGCTGGGTTATAGGGTAGCTCTATTTTTAACTTTTTGAGGAACCTCCACACTGTTTTCCAAAGTAGCTGTACCAACTTGCATTCCCACCAACAGATTAAGAGGGTTTTCAAAAAAAAGAAAGAAAAAAAAAAAGTTTTCCTTTCTCTACAACCACACCAACATTTGTTGTTTCTTGTTTTGTCAATTTTTGCCATTCTAACTGAGGTAAGTTGTATCTCAGTGATCTCAGTGTGATTTTGATTTAAATATCCCTGATCGCTTATGATGTTGAACATTTCTTCACATATCTGTCAGACATTTGTATGTCTTCTTTGGAGAAGTGTCTGTTCATGACTTCTTCCCATTTTTTGACTTGATTATTTGTTTTTTGGGTGTTGAGTTTGAGAAGTTCTTTATGTATCTTGGGTACCAGCTCTCTATGTAGTGTCATTTATAAATATCTTCTCCCATTCCCTGGGTTATCTCTTAGTTTTGTTGACTGTTTCCTTTACTGTACAGAAGCTTTTTATCTTGATGAGGTCTCAAGTGTTCATTTTTGCTTTTGTTTCCCTTGACTTTGGAGACATGTTTTGAAAGAAGTTGCTGTGGCTGATGTTGAAAAGGTTACTGCCTATTTTCTTCTCTAGGATTTTGATGAATTTCTGTTTCACATTGAGGTCTTTCATTCATTTAGAGTTTATCTTTGTATAGGGTGTAAAAGAATTTTTGAATTTCATTCTTCTGTATATAGCTGTCCAATTTTCCCAGCACCATTTATCAAAGAAATTGTCTTTAACCTTTGGATATTTTTTCCTGCTTTGTCAAAGATTAACTAATCTTTGACCATAGATTTGAGGGTCCATTTCTCGACACTCTGTTCTATTCTGTACAATTGATCTATGTGTCTGTTTTTGTGTCACTACCATGCTGTCTTGGTGATCACAGCTTTGTAGTGTAGCTTGAAATCAGGCAACATGATGCCCCCAACTTTGTTTTTCTTTTTCAACATTTCCTTGGTGATTCAGGGTCTTTTTGGTTCCATACAAATTTTAGGATTGCATACAAATTTTAGGTTCCATACAAATTTTTCCAGCACTTTGAAAAATGGCATTGGTATTTTGATCAGGATGGCATTGAATGTATAGATTGCTCTGGGCACCATATAAAAATCATCTATGAGAAGCCCACAGCAAATATCATTCTTAATGGGGAAAAGCTGAGGACCTTTCCCTTAGGAACACAACAAGGATGTCTACTCTTTCCCCTATTGTTCAGCAGAGTACTGGAAGTCCCAGCAACAGCAATCAGTCAACACAAGAAATAAAAGAATACGTACTCAAATTGGCAAAGAAGAAGTCAAACTCTCTTCCCAGATGACATGATACTTTATGTGGCGAACCCAAAAGACTCTACCTCCAAACTACTAGAACTCATATAGCAATTCAGTAATATGACAGGATACAAAATCAATGCACAGAAATCAGTTGCTTTGCTATACACTAGCAATGTAACTGTAGATAGAGAAATTTGGGAATTGATTTCAATTATGATAACACCAAAATCTTTAAGATGCCTTGGAATAAACCTAACCAAAGAGAAAAAGGATCTATACTCTAGAAACTATAGAACTCTTATGAAGGAAATTGAAGAAGACACAAAAGGATGGAAAAACATTCCATGCTCATGGATCAGAAGAATAAACATTGTTAGAATGTCTGGCAATTATTTTAGCGGATATACTAAGCTTTTTCTGTAAACTATGTTTCATTTTTTTCTGTCCACCTGGTTACTAATAATCTACAAATGACCAAACAGCAAATTGATACTTGTGAAATAAAAATAAAATCCTAATGAAGGTGAATTATCACCACTGAGTTATCAAAGATTAATTATGAAATCATTCTTTGGCTAAAATTTAAAAAAATACAGAATTTTTATAGAAAATTGTTAGAAATTACTTCATTGATAAAGTAACTTTCTTTATCCCTGTAAATGATAAAATATTATTTTTTGAAATTAATAAAAGCACTTTTTTCTACCTGAAGATAAATTATATTTTAAAAAATTCATAACTTCAATGTATTTATAAAATATATCTTATTTCCCCTACAGAAAGATAAAGAAGATCAGTGGCTAGAGAAAAAAGTGCAGGGAAATAAAGACCACATTATTTTGGAGCATCTACAGTGGACAATGGGGTATGAAGTTCAAATTACAGCTGCCAATAGATTGGGATATTCAGAACCAACAGTCTATGAGTTCAGCATGCCACCAAAGCCAAACATTATTAAAGGTAAGCAAAACTATGTACTTTATTAGGTGGCCATAAATATGATATCATCTTCTTATAAACTCCTCTGGAATTTTTCTTAATACTGAAAACATAATTTCATAGAAGGAAGTGTACATCCTGACTTCTAATCATGGTTATTGTGACATGTCTTACTCCAGATTTCTCAAATTGTTCTTGCCATGGGGTACCAGTTAGCTGGTAAATGCACTTTGACAGCTTTGGTGGTCGAAGGGATGGGAAGAGAACAGAAAGAGGGGATGGAGGGTAAGAATAAAGTGTCAAAAACCAACATGAAAGATTTCTATTAAGTCCAGAAAATCTTTTGCAAAGAAGACGTCTCTACCAAACACATGGAGGCTGGTCCTTCACTTTTGGAAAAATGTGGTCAAAGATAATGATCAGCCCATCCATGACTGATCAAGCCAGTTGATTTTGGAAATACAGACTCAATCACATGGTGAGGCAGAAAAACTACAGATGTACCCCAGAAAAAAAGTATAACTAGGGTTTCAAGGAGGCTCACAATATTTCAAGACACTTGACATCAGTATTCACAGTGCACTGGTGAATTCTATCTTTATTAAGTAACAGTGCTTGCATCATTATATGCTAGTGATGCTATAAAAGTCCAAGGGAAGGATATTAACTTTTTTTTCAGATACATGCTCTAGAGGTAAAGATGCAAGAATTTGTCCAGATTCATTGTCATATTTAACTCTATAAGTTGTCACATGGATCATATTTTAACATCCATCATTCCTTTAAATATAATATGTAACATTTACTGATGAATTTTATACATACATGTATGCATATATGTAATATACATATACTCTTCATATGTATATATGTAGAGATGAGAGCCGCATATTCATAAGCGTGACTTATTGAAGTCCTATTATATTAGAGTGTCTGTATTGTTACATAACACTGTTGAGACTGGGAAAAAATAAAGTGTGTTAGTTCAGACATGCTCTTTAGCCCTCTTGTGAGTTCAAACTGATATTAATCTCATTATTACGAGTTTGTGACATAGTACATCTTTTTTTTTCCAAATTGAAAGCATCTTTATACAGTTAATCTTTCTGTTAAAAAATAATTACTATTGGTTATATGTATATTACTATTGGTTAAAAGTAATTGATATTTGGCTTTGTATTGTTCATATTAATTAATAAGTGCTTCCAATTACAATTTGAAATTAGGAAGCTGGGAGCATCTAGGACTAATACTGATATGTTGTAATGGAATTTTAAAAAATTTACAAAGTACTTGTGCATTTGTTATCTCATTGTCTCATTTATATATCTCCGAATCTGAATTGAACAAGGAAGAATTATACTCATTTTACAGATGTAAATTTGGAAGGTTAAGGGATCTGTTTCAAGGTCAGAGCTACTTTAGTCATATGACAAATCCAATACCCTTAATAAGATGATACACCTAAGAATAATGGTTGAATATACTATTGAGTTCATTGCTTCTGTGAGTTTTAAACATCAGTAACTACCTCTACAAATACATCTTATTTTTGTAGTAACTATCTTCTACGCAGATATCAGCAACATGATATAAATATGATTCTAAATCTGAGTCAGAATCTTCAAAGGAGGATTGCAGCAGTGTACTCCATTTTCTTTAATCTTTTATTGCTCATATGTGTGGAGAAAAATAATTATTTTTATTAAGATAAAATTAAACTTGCATGAAGTTGGAAGACAACATTTTAGTAACATTTTATAGGTAATAAATTGTGAAAAAAATAGACTTTAGGTAGGTTACTTCCAGAGTCCCTGTTATTTTTTATAAAAAATCATTTTTGAAGGATGCCTGGGTGGCTCGGTCAGTAGAAAGTGTGCCTTTGGCTTAGGTCATGATTCTGGGGTCCTGGGATTGAGCCCCATATCAGGCCCCAAGCTCATCAGGGAGTCTGCTTTTCCCCACCCTCTGCTGCTCCCCCTGCTTGTGTGTGCTCTCTCTCTCTTTCTAATAAATAAATAAAATCTTTAAAACAATCGTTGTTAATAAAAACCAAAAGTATGGACAAAAGGGTAAATAAGAACATATGTATATACATACATACATACATATATAGACACATACATACATATACAGGCACAAAAATACCTAAGATATACTATGATACATTTACTATAAAAATGTATTTTCTTTGAGTTTCAGAATCAGATTGTGGGCAGTACCTAGAAGATAAGTGAAAAGAATTACGATTTATAATTTCAGCTTAGCTCTTGTTACTTAATTTCCCTTGATACACATTTCTTTATCTCTAAGGTCCTTTGATATTAAGATTTCTTCTGGTCCTTTGATATTAAGATTCATTCGTTTGTTCCAGATATTTACTGGGATCTTACTCTGTGAGAAGGACAGACATGGGTACAGAGGAATGACCTGTGAAAAATACAGACTGGCCTCTGCCCTCAGGGACTTTACAATCTAGTAGGGAAGGTAGGCGTAAAGCGTAGGGTTAGAATAATGACCAAATAATTGCAACTAGTAGATGTGCTTGTGCTGTGTGCTGCATGAAGGGGTTTGGCACTTGTACCTAACTTGTGAGAGGGTGGAGTTCGGGAAGGGTTCCTTCAGAAAGTCCCTTTCCAAAAGAAACTTACAAGAAATGAGTCTTCCAAGGAAAGTGTTATATAAAAGCAGCCTCTGCCTGGGAAGTAGATACAACATGGTTGAAGAGAACCTGGAAGTGTGAACAAAAATAAGGATGAAGAGGGATCTGCGACCCAAATAATCCAAGGTCTTCTGAAAATGACACAAGCAATCTTAAAAAAAGTTCTTAGAAGTGATAAGAAATCATTTGCAGCAGGGACATTATATGAGTAGATAGACATTACAGACAGATTAATCTAGCTCAGATGGTGAAAGGGAGAGGTGGGTGAATAGAACACTTGGAAAAAAGTGATAGCAGGAGCAAAAGAGAACTGGGAGTAAATTCTGGACACAGTGTAGATGTAGGTTTACCTTTCAGGTGTAACATACTGAATTCAGTAGATATTGATGACTTTGAGTTTCTTGCTTGGATAGTTGGAATACTGTTGGCATCATCTCTCAGGATAAAGAATTTGAGGAGCAGGATTTGGAGAATAGGGTCAAACACAAGATCGGTTTGGTGGTCTTTAAGTTTGAAATGTCAAGTAGTAGTTATATGTATGTGTATAAAGATGAGAAGATAGCCATAGATTGGAAACATATATTATTATGTTAACAGGTTCATAGGTGAATGGTATCTGAAACCTGGGTGAGGATAAAATTAGACATTGAGTAATGCCTAAGCTCTATGAAAGGAGTCGACATCTAAAATACTCATAGATGTCTCCCTGGTACCTAGAATTGTGACTGGCACAGCACAGGTATTCAAGGAGTACTTCTTGGGTAACTGAGTAGAGGATGAAGAACTGAGTCCCAAGGAACTAAGATATTATACAGGAAGAGGAAACCACAGCAGACCCTACCCCCGCCCTCTGAGACAAAGATGTAGAGTTCCTGGCAAAAGAGAAGACAGTAGTGTCTTGGAAGTTAAGAAAGAATCATCTTTCAGGAAGAAAAGCTGTAAATCACATATGCCACTTCAGATGCTGCTGAAGAGGTCAGCGGAACTCAATGGAAAGGGATGTGAAGTGTCCTTCATGCATACAACTTTGCTGAAGTGGCTGAGAGAGAAATTAGGTAGGAGTGGGCTGAGGATTTTATGTGAGGTGAGGAGGTTTAGATTCCATGTTTATTTAATGCTTTTAAGAAGGTTTTCTATGAAGGTGAGCAGAGTTAAAAAAAAAAAAAAAGAAAGAAAAGAAACAGTGTTAGAAAGACTTTTAGGATGAAAAATGCTGGAGTGTGTTTTGTAGCTGATCATGCAGTCAAGAAGTCAGAAAAAGCTATCTGAGAAGGTAGGAGAAGAAATTCCTCCTCTCTAAACTGGGTGGCTGATACAAAGCAATAGCAGCCTCCTAGACAAGGGGAAAGAAGAAAAGATTATTTATAAAAATGTTACAAAATAATGTTAATTAACTGTAGCCACAGACTCAAATCCTCAATCCACTGGCTACTCAAGCCTCATGGAAAGCCACATTAAAGATATGCCTTTATAGTTTAAGCATTGTTCCGTTTGGCTCTAGAGGTTTCTTGGGGCAGTTTTAAGGGCTGTGATGGGTGATGGTGAATTTGGGAGCCTTTATGTCCATGATATCCTACAGAGTTAAAATTATATACTGATAAAATAAGGAAAATAATCTGTATATGTTTTCATCAAAACTACTCTTGTATGATTTCTTATTCCATTTTAAAGTAAATATTATAAATTCACTCATATCTGAAATAAGTTATCTATAATAAGCTAGCAGGTCTTAAGTCTTTTTATTCTAGTTTTAGAAGATGTGAACTTTACAAGTTAATTTAGTTTTAATTCATTTTTGGTAGCATGCCTTGTAAACTGTCTAAATAAGTTTACGGACTTTTGAAATGAAAAAGCCATTGCTTATGTGCATTTAATATATTTAACCCTTGTAAGCAATAGGCTAAATATGGAATACATGTAATCATTGGACTGAAGAACTATTTTTTTAACAATATGCTCACCTTACATTCATACATTACATTACATACATATATATATTACATTATATACAAACACATGCACACACACACACATATACACAATATATTATTGACAATACTGGCTTTTCTTTGTATGTGTATTAGAGGATACCACACTTCTCCATAGTTTATTATTCCAATTTAAAAAGTACTTCATGATGAATAGTATTTTCTCATTTTCTTTTATTAAATATGTGTTTATTTTGAAAGATGTGTTTCTTGAGTTACATAAAACTGGAGTGCAAAATCACAATCCTGTTCTTTTTTGGAATATTCATAACAGCATAATGCCATCTCACTTTATTTATAAACAATGAGAATATTGAACAATTATAACAAATTCTATTTTTTAACTTTATTTTAAAATTCTTTTTTTTTAAACTTTATTTTATTTTTTCAGTGTTCCAAGATTCATTGTTTAGTGCATCACACCAAATTAATTCTTATAAAATAATTACAAATCTATGGAATAATAGTCTGATAAAATGACTTTTATGGATTTGTTCTGTAATCTTTGTGGTTAAAAACACTAGTACTTTGGTGGTTTGAATATAATCTAATGTTTTAAAAATTTCTTGATGATAAATTTATTTTGAAAAACATATTCCACCATTTCTTTTGGTTTATGACAGGTTGAAAACGGTCTGTTTTAGCAAAAACAATAACAAATTTTTTAGTAATTACTTCCTTTCTCTCCTTTGTTACTATGAATTGAACACGTCTAATTTTAACACTATCAATATAACTGGGTGACAAAGAATTCCATTCATACATTGTTGAGATCTGATGGTAAAACTATTCTACCATCTGAATTCAAGCACGTAATAATACATCTATGGGAGTTCCTCAAATTTAAGAAGCTAAGAAAGAATTATACAAATCACCACCACTAAATATGCTGTTAAAATTTTTCAGGTTTTTTTTCTTTTGTCTTTTTATGGTCATTTGATTATACTTCTAATGAGCTGAAGAGTGAAATAATTTTGATAACACTCCATCTAGTTCTAAGCAATACTAATATACTCTTACAGTTCTGAATAGCTCAACATGAACAAAAAAACAATATATTCAAGTGCATGGCAAATACTAAAATGCCTTCTTAAAGTTAAATTTATTATCTGTTCAGAATATGAATAACAATTCTAAAACAATGGTGAAATTGAGTTTTAGTTAATTGGAAAGAACTTTATTTTAACTATCTGGAAATCTCAGTCAAAGCTAAATATTAATACTACACCCAAAACAATATTTCTTTGAATTTAGCACGTAATGAAAAAGTCAACATAGTTTTTCATGATTTATTTGTTTTCAAAGTTATTTTTAAAGAGGTACAATGACAGGGTTGCCTGGATGGCTCAGTGGGTTAAGCCTCTGGCTTTGGCTCAGGTCATGATCCCAGGACCCTGAGACCTGGCTCTCTGCTCAGCAGAGAGCCTGCTTTCCTCTCTCTGCCTGCCTCTCTGCCTACTTGTGATTGCTCTATCAAATAAATAAATACAATCTTAGAAAAAAAATAAAAATAAAATAAAGAGGTACCGTGACATATGTCTAGAGTTTGCCTTTCGTTAGTTGGATCAGGACTCCTTCTTTCTATTCTTATGGCCAATTTTCATTGTGTGAATATGTAATTTTCATTGATATTTCTTGGTAGTTTATTCACTATTAAAATATAACTACTTTAATTAAATATTTCTTCTAAGATACAATGGCAGCGAAAAGTACTATCAGTAAACATTGCAGAATAAAACGAGTTCGTATCTACAGTAGCAATGTGATTTTACCAGTATAGTAGCACAGTGAAATGGCAGATGCCTTCTCGGTTATAAGTTGTATCTTCATTTGAGAATAATTAAGGTGCCTACATTTAAAGAATCAATGACAGAACTACTGTCTGATTTATGTGTAGTAAACATTATTAATATTGAGTATTAATATTGAGGCTCAGCTATGATTTAATATGAGGCAACTATTTAGAAATGTTTTATACAGACTTTAGCCATTCTTTGTCTTGTATCAAAGTAATTTTTTGTAGGTAATTTGTAATGACTTTGTGTAAATCTTGCATTAATTATTTTCTCTTTTTTTTTCTTTCCTACTGTCACTTTTTTCTTTTTCTTGACTTTCATATATGTAAACTTACTCTTTTCTTCCTTAATTATTTTACTTTTACTCTGTTTTCAAAAACAATTTCCGTCATGCAGATAAATGCTGTGAAGCGAATAAAGGTGAAAACAGAAGCAAGTCATGGCAGCTGAATGCTGCTGGGTTTTCTTTCATTCTAGCCATAAGTTTGTCTTGGATGTTTTAATGTTGTTGTTATATGATATTTCCTTCTATGCCCTGCAAATTTACAAGGCTAATCTGAAATTATGATAAAAGGTTTTCTATGGTCCAACTAATTATGCATGTATCTTCACCCATGAACAATTAGCCTATTTTTCCCTTCCCCAAATTGTCAAACTTTAAAGTAGATAATTTGTCAGAAAATCACTGAAAGAAAGAGAATCAGGATTGTTTCTTCCAGGATACAGTTCACTGAATAATTTGCTTCATTCTAAAGTTTCCTTTAATTTCTGAAGTTGACCTTGTTAAATATCATGTCACTTTTACTTGGAATGTAAGCATTTGCTGCATCTAACCTCTTTTATTTGATTGTTTTGCAAATCTAATTCAATATCCATGAGCATACATTGTATAATTAGTAATTTTATTATGTAGAATTGTGGATCTTTTATGTTGGTTTAAAATGTTATCCTTTAAAATTTAAGTTTCTAACTTTATGGACATTTATAAAACTTCATAGTGTTTACCATTTATATAAAACATAACCCTGATAACTTTTATTATATTAGATGTGTACCCCTATTGTGCTGCCTATTTTTCTTTTAATGACCTAAAATGTCATAAGGAATAAAAGTGGAAGAATTTCTTCTTTTAAATTTGAACACCAATTTTAAAGTATCCATTTTTTATTATGTGAAAATATCTCACTGCAGTTGTTCCAAAGTAAGTAATAAATTAAGTTTTAATGTGTTTAAAAAGTGGCACCCTGTTCACTGGATAAAGACTGTACTGTGAACGGGCATCAGCTTCTCTTACCTACTTCTTGAGAGAAGATGAACTTGAGGTGAGAAGGAGGTGTTGCTACATTCCATTTTTCAGAGGAAGCTGGATTTGAGGGAGTATCATGAGTAATGATTTCAGTTTTGACATTTTCATTCATTAGGAAATAAGAAAAGTGTTTTGTGCTTTTTACTCTCAAACACATTCTTCAAATGATTCTTAACACTCATTCAGGACAATTAGAAAACAATCAGATTTATGTATATCACAAGAGTGACCCTACCTATCTGGTAAATTAAATGATTGGATTCTGGGCTTTGAGAGTGTCCCTCATCAAAAACTATTTATTTTGCTGCATGAAAGCATTTTCTTATTCTTTAAAAAAAAAAAAAAAAAAAAAAAAAAGCTACAGGATCCTATTACGTAAGACGTAACGCTAGACTTCTCCTTAGTAGTCTGTTTTCTTTATCTTTTCTAAATTCTGCTAGGCACTGCTGTCCTTTCTTCTGACCTAGCAATGGATCCTTTAGAATCCAAAAGTAATCCGTCCACAGATTAAACACTTTTCTATTTTCTTTCCTTTTCTTCTGCTGAGACAAAGGAACTCCCAGACTTGAGCACGATGGAACTCTAACCTGCTTATGGAGAATGTTTTGTTTTTAAAATCACCATGGCAGGGGTGTCTTAGTCAGTTAAGCATCTCCCTTCAGCTCAGGTTATGATCCTGGGGTCCTGGCATTGACTCCATATTGCTCAGTGGGAATCCTGCTTCTCCTTCTGCACACCCTCCACTTGTGTTCTCTTTCTCTCTCTCTCTTAAAGAAAGAAATGAAATGAAATGAAACAAAATTACCACAGCCAACTTTTTTTTTTTTGATTAAAGAACTAATTATAAGTGCATGTTATATTCCAGGAGGTCTATATTTGGAGAGGATATGTAGACTGGTTGGCTACTAATAACCAGAAAGTGGTGGGAAAGAGAAGAGTGCCAATAACTCTTCCAGGAAGTTTTTCCTGTTCACTATAACCTGCCTGAATCTTTCCAATAAGACAAAGGCTTCCACGAGATTTATGCAAAAATTATTTTGACATAGTATATGATAGAAAATGCTTTTGTGGAGAACATGGAATATGGATTTCATAAGATAACATAGCTGATTTTTAAAAATTTAATATTCTATGACTTAAGGTCACCAACAGTGATATGATGAATACTCAAAGTCAGGTTTACATGGTATTTAAAGTGATATTTTGACAGTTGAGAAAATAATCTCAAATGAAAATTTTATTGTCTCACAGAATTATTTACATTTAACAAATTCTTCACTTAGTTTTTATAAACACTTAAGTACAGAACAAGTTTTTAATCCTGAAATTAATAAGCAATGTATCACTTGACCAAATGTTTATGCTTAGAAGAACAGTTATTTTGCAGTGCTGAGAAATGTGTAAATTCTTGAAAATAGATCCTCAGACATCTTAAAATACAGGTTCTGTGCTTTGGTTTATTTCTACAAGAAATAGGAAAGCACAAAACTCTGAACAGCACAGCTATAACATTTCGATAATTGAGACCTTAGAGATTATAAATTACCTTCTTAGATTTTTAAAAAATCTTAATAATATGTAAGTTTTGCTACTAAATTATCATTTTTATTATCTGAGTTTTAGTTTTGTTATATACAACCATGTAATCGGACCCTGCTGTTTAGTCTAATTAGTATCTACCTGTGGGTATAAATGAATGTGATTGTTGGTAAACAAAACATAAAAATTCAACTTTTTTTAAGTCTCTCCTTCATATCATCCAGTGATGTTTTTTTCAACCAATAAATTCTTAAATAAAATCCTGTGTCTAATATGTATAAAATATGAACTTGTGTGTTATGGTGAGTTTTCTGTTAACCATTACATGTAATGTGTCTGTGTCTGCAGATATGTAGATCATATCTCTGAATGTTAAATCATTCCAGAAATTTGAGTATCCTCTACCAGTTACTAAGTTAGTTGATTTGCTTGAGGATGATTGCTGCAATTCCACGTGCAGATCAGGATTAATTTCGTCTATAATCATGGATATTTCCTTTTTTCTCCTCCTCACTCTTGCCTGGTTTGTCTTCTTTTCTTCTTTTATTATTTACGCTTCTGGTTTCTCTACTCCAAACCAAACTCTGTAATTATTTACCAAATCACTAGAAGGCTCACCTATACCATGTGCCAGATGTGCTAACTGAGTATGGCTAGAAGGTAGCAGAAAATTCTTTTCTAGCAAACTTCTTGTGTGGAGAATCGTAGGTCAATTTCCACTTTGCATCCTCTCTCCTCATATTAGTCATTGAAAATAATGACATTTTATAAATGCTATTCATACTATTCCAAAAACATGACACAAACGAACATATGTATATTCATTTGTGGTAGACGTGGATAAGATTAAAATGTCTTAGAGCTTATTTTTAAAAATTTCTTTCCTTTAGCCAAAATATCTTAAGTATTTCAAAACAGTAAATAAATAAATATATTTTAGACACTGGATTAAAAATTTGTATGTAATTTCAATTAGACATATAAAATGAATACATGCATAAATAACTTAATTGAAAATAGTTTTCACTATTTAAATATACAGCAGGTTTTTTTAAATTAAGAATTAAAGGGGCGCCTGGGTGGCTCAGTGGTTTAAAGCCTCTGCCTTCGGCTCAGGTCATGGTCTCAGGGTCCTGGAATTGAGCCCTGCATCGGGCTCTCTGCTCAGCAGGGAGCCTGCTTTCCCCTCTCTCTGCCTGCCTCTCTGCCTACTTGTGATCTCTGTCTGACAACTAAATAAATATAAGCTTTAAAAAAAAAAGAAGAAATAAATTAAGAATTAAAAATACAAGTATGCACAGAAGTTCATAAGTTATACAGTTCAGGTCAATTTGGAAGCCATTATAATTTAACTGAAATATATTCCATGTAAGAATGGTGACTTATCATATTTAATTTAAAACTGAAATAAGGAAAATTCTACAGTAGTTTCAACTTAGAACATTTGGATTTGTGATTATTTAGTTATAGTCAAAAAAAAGAGTGTGCAGGAAATAATTAATCTTTTTTGGGACAGGATGAATTCTATTAGACATCTGAAAACTATTGTATTTATTAATACGGTATACCTAAACTGGGAATGGAAAAATAAATTTTAGATTTACAAATGATTTTAGTGATTTAAGATAGATATTTATATATCAAAGTAGAATCATTAAGTATGTTCAGGTCTAGTTTTCAAGAAGAGTTAGCTCATGTTACTTGTAACAACACTTTCAGTTTTGAAGTAGTTAGGCAATCTCTCTCCTCATGTAAAATTATCAGAAAATTTCTCCCTGTTTGTTTTTGGTTATGACATTAACTGCATTAAGAACTTTAAATAGTGTGTTACAGTGCTACCTAAATTAAATGTCATTTATAATTTTCTTTTGCCCTTATGTATTATAATTTTACTTATTATGAAGGTTGTATCCACATGTGTCATTTAATGTATTTTATTATGACTCAAATCTGTGAGGTGTAATATCCTTTAAACAACCTTTGAATAGGTACAAATTAAGTAGGTTCTCTCTTATATTAGCTTTTTTCCTTCCTTCCTTCCTTCCTTCCTTCCTTCCTTCCTTCCTTCCTTCCTTCCTTCCTTCCTTCCTTCCAATTTATTCTTTCTAATATTCTCTCTCCCTTCCATTCCTTTCATTCCCCCTCTTTGTCTCTCTTCCTGGGCTCTTCTCTCTCTTTCCCAACCCCCTCCAGCCTTCCATCCCTTTCTCTCAATTTCTGCCCATGAATAAATAGGGTTTATTTTTTCTCTTTCTTTTTCATTAATCACTGTTAAATCTTAAAGTCTTACAATTTGTGCTATGGATATATGTCCTAAAACCTTCAGAAAGACTAATTCATTGAAGGGATAGCTCAAATTTGCATACTTTAAATTATGGGAGCTGCAAATATTCTACAAATTGCCCTTGAAATTATCTCAATATGCATTGAAATTGGTAAAAATTCCATTCCCAGCTGATTATGTCATAAATAATAAAGAGAATTATTTAATCACTGTTAATACTTGATAGTTTATCTTAGAATCCAGAAGGTATTACCACAGTAAATTTTAGGACCTAACTAAAGGAAAAAAATCTTTCTAACCTCTCCTTAACCTGATCTCTTCTGTATTACCATCTAAATGGGTAGAGTTAACATTTAAAGTTACCACTTTTTTTAACTTTTAAATATAAAGCTGTAGTATTATCTCTTTTTAATTTATTGTACTTAAAAACTTGATGAAATACATAAAGGTTATAATAGCATCTTGACAGCTTCTCAATTTTTACCTAAGGCAAACAACTTCAGTAAACTTAAATTTAATTGTTCTGCCATAAAGACAGAGATAAGAGTGTGATATCAATGCTGTGTTTTCCAAATACCTTTGGTTTTATTATCTTCATAATATGAGCCAGATAAAGATTTTCTGATAGTAATCCATTCTTCTTTTATCACTATTAATTAATTTTAAAGCCTAAATTGAAAGAAAAATCGAAACAGCTAAGGAACACACATATGTTCAAGAGTTCTATTATTATATCTGTGCTGATCTGAACTGCAACTGATGTCCTTATGGCTCTGTTGGTAGACTATTATTTTACCTAATTTTTAAAGAAAGGTTGATTCAAGTAGACTCAAATTTCATTTTAAGTGTGAATTAATTAAATGTATTTTTAGTTATAATGTAAAGTTTCTTAACTTGTATATGTTCAAATTCAATTAACTTATTCTTTATTATTCCATTTTAACTAATGAAAATGCAAAGTAACATATTTATAAACATTGCATAATATTAAGAGATAGCATCTTTTTCTTAATTATACCATATTTATTTTTACTATATACTTGTACTAAATGGGCACTATGAAATAAATCTCCTAGCTAATCTTTTTTTTTAATGCAAGCAATTAAAAATTACTGTTTTAAGTAATCTCCATGATTCATGAACTTCTTTAAGAATATTTTATCTCACATCTTTCACTGATTTTATGTATAACACTTGTGTTTTAAAGTGACAATTTCTGATCATTTTAATTGCATTTGCTTTCATCATGGCTTATTTTCTTGAAAAAAATGTATGTTATAAATGTATTGTCTTCAGTATCATCTCTTATTTAAAACCCTCAACATAATATCCAGCACTATGTGTAATCCTATGCATGTGTTTCATAGTAAATTAAATGTCATTTTATTTTCTGTACCTCTGTGTCTCCATTGTTGTAATAAAGAAAACTGAGGAAAAGCTTTGTTATATGTGTTTTCTTTATTACTGGTACAAATCTTTTCTGTCCTTGTTGTGTGTTTTCATTCCTAACTTGATCAAATCCAATATCACAATGTAATAAACATACAATCATTGAGTGACTTCTATTTGGGACAAATAATTAAGATTCATATTGCAAAAATAACTTAGAAACACTACTAAATATTGTTTCTTTCATAGTAAACTAGTTCCAAAGTCTTCTTACAAACTTCAGTGACAAGTAGGAGACCAAAATAGTCAGATTCTATCTCAATAACTAAATAATTTTAATAATGCAAGCTTTGTTAAGTAGTTTCCTTTGCTAGCAAAAGTTTAAAAAGGCAGATGTAAATGCTTAAAGAGATTTTTCAAATCTCTTTGATCAATGTATTACTGTAATTCAGTTTAAGCACCAATGGAATGAAACTGTAGAAAATTCCTAAGTTTTGCTGCTCAACCATGGACAAGGTTTGAAACAAAAATGATAGCTTCAGTTCTGTTTCTTAATGTGTACTATGCCACATCCTGTGTGGAATATTTCCTTCATTCCTCATAAAATCCCTCTGAAGTATCATTTCTCCCATATTTTAGAGGAGAATAGTGAGGCCTAAAGAAATTGAGTAGTTTACACAAAAAGTCATAATTAGCATCCAGGTCCAGGGCTCTTAATAAAACATTTTATTTCTCTCTTTGTTTTAGTACTGGACCTGGGTTCAAATGATAATTCTTTAATATGGAAATTATTCAATTGGTTTTTATAAAGTAAAAAATTGCTGACTTAGGTATGAATGCAGAAGTCTCTTAAATAATTATATCAAGTGCTGCATTGTCAGATAATGAAATAGTATAGAAATTACAAAGGAGAAAAAGTTCACTTTTAAGATTTTCATTATTTTAAGGCACAATCGTTCTTAATCCAGAACAGCCCACCCTCAAATGTATATCTTAATCTATATATCTCCCATCAAAACATATTTGTATATATTTCAATTAGTTTTTATGAAGTAAAAAATGTCGATGTAATATCTGTATTTTGTTGTAATTTTTAAATTCTTTCAATTGATTCAATAATTACAAAAGTTTTGTACATTGGGAGAGTAAGAAAGTTAAGTTTTCTTTGTTCTTGGTTTTGTTTTTCCTGAAACCCTTTGAAAGTGAGCTGGTATCAAATGGGAAGTATCTAGGAATCCTTGGATATTTGTAGAGTGATGTCATGGTGACTTTATGTTACTCTGTTACCTATATATTACTTCATTGTTTGGGGTCACTGTGAAAAAGCTAAAGAAATTTGAGTAAATGTATTCTAATATCCTAATCAATCCTGTTATCTTATTATGTCAACAAACTGAGGATCAGAGAAGCCCAATGATGACTAGTCATTGACTCAGCATTCCTTCTATCTTGTTTTAACAAATTACACTGAATCGGAGATGGCATAACTCAATCCCTAGTCTACAATTTATATGGTCCTGTGTCTTTGACCTAGTTCCTTTGATTTCTTCTTGATTGCCTCATAAAAAATCAATGTGGCTCAGGAAAGGCCATGTACTAACCAGACAGAGTTTCTTCCAGTAATCATGGTACTTGAAGAAGTCAGCTCTTGTTATAACCTTTCTCACTTTAATTCCTACAGAGCTACTTTCCCATGATCAGTGTAATAAACTTACATTCAGTTTACAGCCCCAAAAGAATATCAAATTAAATGTAATCACTTTATGATTTTTACACATTTTCTGAAAACATCTTATAAAATTACTTTTTTACATTGTTCATAGAAAGATCATTTTCTAATAGTAAGAAGTAATATTTTTACATACTGGCTAATAAAAACATACCTAGGTGGTTTTATATCAGCATCTGTCTCTTTCATTTTAAGAAATCAAAATAAACAGCTTGGAATCAGAATTTGCATCATGGCTATATCCTTTCTTCTCTACTGATTTCTCATTTATTTTTACAAAGAGAAATAATTAAAATATTTAAAATTCATATTATAATAAATAGAGAATATTTTTTCCCGCTTAGATAAGGTTAACAAAAGTAAAAATCAGCTCTTCAAACTAGCATTTCTGTTTGAGAAATGCATGAACAACTTTCAATTTGCTATTGTTCCTATATAATTTCACAGAGGCTAAACTGGAAGTATATGTTACATGGAGGGTTAAAACCAAAACTCTGATGTTCTTCAAAAATGATAAGAAAAATATTCTCTTTGCAGTGCTTATTGGTGGAAAACAGAAAAAAAATATTGTGGCATTTTTCTATGCTAGCCAGAGACTTACTGTTCCATCAGGTGGCTCAAACATGAAGGGAAGTTTATTTAAGGGAATAGAAATATTTCTCTACAGCAGAGTGTGGTCTAATTCATTGGTGGGTCCCCTCCTACCAAACCACAAAGCTAAAAATGTTTACAACTTTCCTGTGTGTCAGTCATCACTGAGGATGCCATTTTTTTTTTAAATTATTAGAGGGTGTGAAAGATTGTTTATCGAATTTACAGACATTCCCAGTCGATCCAGACAATGTAACCATTTACTGGAAGATTTTAAAGATACAATTCTGTATTTTTTCTCATTCTTAAATAGACTTTACCTTTTAGAGAAGTTTCAGGTTCACACCAAAATTGAGAGGAATGTCCAGAGTTCCTATATAATGCCTGCCCCAATACATGTATAGCACCCCCCATAATCAACATGGGAAGGGTAAATTTATTACAATCGGTCAATTTAGATTGACACCACTGACATCATTTTTACTCAGAGTCCAAAGTTGGTATTAGGATTTACTCTTGATGTTGTACATTATATGGGTTTTGATGAAGGCATAATGAAATCTATCCACCATCATATCATTTTACAAAATAGTTTCATTGCCCTAAAAATCCTCTGTGTTCTGCCTATTCATCCCTCCTTCTCTCCTAACTCCTGGCAACCACTGGTCTTTTTTTACAGTCTCTAAATCTTCTCCTTTTCCATCATGTCTATAGTTGGAATCATATATTACATAGCTTTTTCACATTGGCTTTTTTCACTTAATAATGTGCATTGAAGGTTCTTTCATGTTTTTCATGATGTGATGACTCATTTCTTTTTCACACTGAATAATATTCCATTGTCTGGATGTACCATAGTTTATCCATTTGCCCAGGGAAGGATACCTTAGATGTATTTTTAAAATATATTGAAAATCTGCACTCTTATTTTAGAGTTGAAGTATACAATACAATATACTATTTAGATGCCCTATATAATAATATACATTATAAATGGTCTTATGTGTTTAGATGTTTAATTTTAATAATGTAACTCTTTAAAATCTATAACCCTAATGCAGAAATTGAAGTCTCTAAGACCCGATGCAGTGAATGTCTAAAACTGAAAATTTTTCAAAACCTAATGTCATAAATTCTTTGGAAGATAATACCACCCATATATTCACATTTTTCATCTATTGTCTTACATATTTATAAAATTCAAAGGTTTGTAGACTTAATAATTTCATAATAGATTAAACAGTTTGGAGTTTCAACAATTTAAAGATATAAATTGTAATTTAATCCTATATGGGTATGATTCAATTTTGTAAAACAGTGTTTAAGAAAAAAGGTATTTTGGGGGTTCCTGGGTGGTTTCATCAGGAGAGCATCTAACTCTTGATTCTGTCTCAGGGTCTTGAGGTCAGGCCCCTTGTGGGACTCTGTGCTCAGTAGGGAATGTGCTTGTTTTTCTTTCTCTGTCCCCACCCAAGGCACCCACTCTCTCTTTCTCTCAAATTAATAAAATCTTAAAAAAAAAAAAGAACTAGAAAAAAGGTATTTTTCATTTGTGCAAAGAATTCTATTTTCTATTTATAGAATATACCTTTAATATTAACAGAAAAAAAAGAATTTTGCCAGTTTATGGTTAAACCAAGGGACTAAAGTTAAATTATTCAATTCTTCAACACTAGCTGATGTCTATTTTGGTCATATTCATTCCAGTCTAGGAAGGTTTTTTTCCTATAAGCCAATACAAACCTTCATTATCTTACAAGAAATACCTAAATCACTTTCACCAAAGAAAACTGGACACATATCATAAAATTTAAACTGCATATGGAAAACGTATGGAGTCAGTGAATAAATAAGAATAAATTTCAAAAGTTTGAATAAATATGACATATAAAATATTTTGTATCTCTTTCATTTTTTTGTGAAAGGGTCAATGGTTTCTACACAGGTACACTTAGCGATTTGAAATGTCAGTGTAGTTAAGGGCATAGGTATTCTGTTGTGCAAGGACTTTAGGTATTTCACAATCTCTCATGGTTTATCATTGTACCAGATTTGTGAAACACTTACAAATATTCATTTCTAAAGTTTTCAGTTATTTGAAACATTTATCAAAAAAGTGCTGTTATCTATTAGTGTTTAGCCAACTTTTTAAAAAAAATTAACACATTTTATTTCATTCTTTTTCTTATGTTAAATATATTATTTTAACTTTTTCTGAGAGTGTAACAGGTTTCCATCAACACTCCCATGGAACAATAATAACTTTATATTTTTGAGTGTTCCTTTTTATAGGGAATTGTTCCCAAAATATAAATACTAAAACCTTAAGGGGGATTTTGTAGAGTAAAAATAAACAAACAAATGGTGTGAAGGTGATTAGCCACTTGCAATGTTATTCCACTTAAAAGTATACAGAATAATTATATGTAATTGTAAATATATATTATGAGAATGATAATATTATTTTATATTATTTTAAAATATATTAATTTTTAAAATATATTAATGGACCCTCATTATCTAATCTTGAGTCAATCGCTAATCACATGTTCTAGGATGAGTCTATTTCCTCACTGCTTCAAACATCAAGCAGGGATGAACAAGCCTGGGTGCATAATGGAAATGGGCATGGAATAGGAAAGAGGGAAGACTGACCAGACATTCTCAGCCATAGCCCAGGCCTCCTCTAGCTCCCTCCCTGCAACAGGGTCTACTTTCCTATGTATCTCTAAGAACTCTCGGCCATCTTTTGGGAAAAGTCATTCTTGTGAGGTTTTGGTGGTGGTGGTGGTGGTTGTCAATTTTGGTTTGGGTGATTTGTTTATCTACTCGGTTGCAGGGTCCATTCTTACTAACTTGATCACTTTTATCACTTAACTCCAACCTGTACCCATCATACTCAATATCTCACCTCTAATATTTGTTTATCTATGCTAATGTCAAAACATGCCACTTATTTTCATACATCTCCATGTTTGTTCACAGCGTGTTCTGACTGAAATAAACTCCTTTCATCACCTGGAAAGTTTCTCATACTTCAATACTTTTCAAACATTGTCTTCTCTATCATGTCTTGCTTGACCACTAACTATTAATTTATATGCTTTTCCCACCTATCTGCTCAGGCCACACTAATTTTTACCACGAGTTAAGCAAACAGTTGCACTGCATTTCAGTTTCTAAGTTACATGTCTTATTCATCTCTCCCAATTCATATGAGTCCCCAGAGTAGAGAATTGTTTGCCTTTTTCATATTTGATCTTCACAACTGTTTGATAAAGATTTTTAATAAAATTGTGCTAGAATAAAAGATGGTCCTGTATTTTTGCCCAATTTAGCCTTGGGCAAAAATATTTCTATGATATCAAAGGACTAGAAAATATTTTGAAAAGACAGTTAATTTATAATTTTGCCTTTGTGAACAAACTTATAGAGGAAAAGACATTCTTAGGAAAGTATATAGAGTTTTATAATTATAAATACCATTTATATAATATACATGTTTACAATTTCCTTCCCATTATCAAACCTAATATCATCAATTAGCTAATTATCTTGCCCCAAATCAAATAGTAAACACAAATAAATAAATAAATAGATAGATAGATAAAAGTCTGGTTTATGTGTGCTGCTCTCTTAACTCACTTTCTCCCAAACAATACTTCCTAGTAGGGAGAAGGATTTGAAGGGAAATTTTGGATTATCATTTAGTTAATATATATGTCATATATATATACATACATAAAAATAGTTATACATGTAAAGAACATTTTAACATGAGAATCAAAATAACTAAAAAAATGGAGACACAGTGCTAAGAAATAGCAGTGCTAAGAAATTTCATAGTAAGCAAGAAACCATCTACATCAATATTGCTTAACTGAGTGTACCTAGAAAAAACATGATCACCTTATTAAAATGTATTGAAAATAGCTTGAGGACTTAAAACAGATGTAACCACAGTATGCTTTGTTAATATACTTGAATAATACTGAAAAATTATTGATGAATTTTACTTACAATATTTAAAATCTGAAAATTTCAGGGGCACCTGGGTAGCACAGTAGGTTAAATGTCCAACTCTTGGTTTTGGCTCAGGTCATGAACACGGGGCTGTAAGATTGAACTCTGAACTGGGCTCTAAGCTCAGCATGGAATCTGCATGAGTTTCTCTATCTCCCCCTCTATTCCTCTCCCCTCCCACCACATGCTCTGTCCCTCCTGCTCTCTCTAAAATAAATAAATATATATATTTTTAAATCTTAAAATATCCCTTTTAAATTAATGTGTGGATTCACAAACAGTATTATCAAGGATTATCAAGTATTAATCTCTGACATGAACTTTTATAATTTGTTTTTAAATTATTGAGAGAGCTCCCATAAACTCAATACATGCCCCTTTAATGCACAGCAAATTACTTGTAGGTGATCCTAAAAAATAAAAATATGTCAGACTGGTCACAATATACTTACAAATAGTGTAATTTCATACATTTATATACTTATAACTATAACTTTTCATTTTTATATATATTTTCCAAGATTTTGAATTTTAAAATCCTAAGATTCATTTCCCAAAATGCAATCCTTTCTAAAAAAAAACTCTGCAGTTTTCTTTTCCCTGGTAGCAATGCTCTTTCACAGCCATACAAGATATTACTAGTACTGCATACTGTTTTTCTTAACATTGTTCATTGAAAACCGCATGCCTGAGGGACTCCTGGGTGGCTCAGTCATTAAGCACTTGCCTTTGGCTCTGGTCATTATACCAGGGTCCTAGGATTTAGCTCCACATCAGGATCCCTGCTCAGCAGGAAGCCTGCTTCTCTCTCTCCCACATCCTTCTCTTGCTGTCTCTTTCTGTAAAATAAACAGAATCTTAAGAAGGAAGGAAGGAAGGAAGGAAGGAAGGAAGGAAGGAAGGAAGGAAGGAAGGAAGAAAGGAAGGAAGGAAGGAAAGAAAGAGAGAAAGAAAGAAAAGAAAGAAAGAGAAGGAAAGTGCATGCCTGAAAATTCATGCTGTATCCGCAGATTTCATTTAGCTAGTTCACTAAGCAGTTAAATATCTGAATAATAAGAACTCGAGTGAACTTAAAAAGTTGCTAATAAGTGCATTTTGTCAGGAGTCTGAATGATGTAAATGATTTCATTATCTCATGAATACTAGACGCTGTCTAAAAGGGAACCAAATATGACAGAGAAAAGGTTAGAACACAAAAGAGGTACAGTCTTTATTTTAGGGAGGAGGTTTTGATTCACTTAGAAATAATCTGTTGAAAGTTTCAATCTTATTTTTTATTTCAGTGAAGACAAATGTGTCTAAAATGCACAAAATAACTATAACAACAAAAGAAACAATAACGATCACAGCAACAACAAAAAAATCTGATGATCAGATAAAGAAGGCAAGTGAATTACGGAAGGGAATTTAAAAAAATAAATAAATAAAAATAAAAGAATATATTTTTATCCCAAACCAGGCAAAAGTTAATTTCATCCGTCAGTACAATAAGAGAATTTTTAATAATTCTTTTGCTTTCATTTATTTTAACATTACTCTTACAAAGATCAAGACAGATTTTCATTTGACATACAGTAGTATAGGAATGACCAGAAAGATAACTTGCTACTTGAATAACAATTAAAAAAGGAATGATATTTAACCATGTTGAGTTCTAGTCACAGTGAAATGCACGTCTAAGAATGAAAATGATCTAAAACCTTAGGCCTTAATAAAGATAATTTATCAAAAACAATAATAAAAATTCACTTGTAAAATGTAAATATGAATTTACAATTATTTTTATGCATCATTGTTCATAAAGGTTAGCAAAATTGAAATGTTTAAGTTTCTAAAATCAAGGAACGTTGTGGGTAAAAGTGGAAAAGTTCTATTCTTTTTTAAAAGAAAGTACTATAAACAAAAACAAAAATAAGAAGTTACTAAAACAAAGTGAGCATAAAGTAGTAAGTATAACACATGAAATAATAATGCATTTTTATGGTGCTTTGGAATTCCCAAACTATTTTCATAATATGATTCTCAAAGAATATTTTAGCTAGGATACATGAGAATTTTACCCACATTTTACCAATAATGTAACAGAATAAAATTGTAATCATGATTTAGTTATAGCTACTGCAGTGAGTGAACCATAAAATATGAACAATACATTGCTTTGCATTGTGTCTATCAAAGTATAAATATGTCATAAAAGTTACCTGTTTATAATTTATATGAAAAACATGTATCTTAGGAGAGTACACTCCATTTTTTTCTAGATGTACGCAATACAGAAGCAATAATAAAAGTACCTTAGAGGGTACAAAGAATATAAAATCCAATTACAGTGGCTCTTGAATTTGCTGCTTGATTTTTAAATTTTTTAAATTAATGGAAAATGGTATTTTTAATCCTCCTTGCTGAGGCAATTTGTAACAATGTCCTCCTTCTTTCTAATTGATACAGTTATTAACCAGACCCTGGAAACCTTAGAAGTTTATTTCAAACAGGGCAATTAAATATGAATTAAAATGGAACAGATCCATCAACTCAAGAATGAACCCCAGGCACCATAAATGCAGGAGGCCCATGGTCATGACGCAGAGAGAAATGTGGTATTTGGAGAAATGGAAATAGTGTGAGATATTGTGTTCAGACTGAAATATCTGTGGTTTTAACACTTCCCTTTTAACAGCGAATTTTATAATATAAATAAATCAAAACTTACTTTTTAAATTTGTGATTATGTCTACCAAGCTGACCTGAAAGTCATGTTTTTTTCAAATATACATACATTTTTGTTTTTATTTATTTATTTATTTCTATGTTTTTACTGTGTTGTGTTATTCACTATACAGTACATCCTTAGTTTTTGAAGTAGTGTTCCATGATTCATTGTGTATACCACTCAGTGCTCCATGCAATATGTGCCCTCCTTAATACTCTCCACCAGGCTCACACACCCTGCCCCTCGCCCCTCTAAAACCCTCAGTTTGTTTCCCAGATTTCACGGTCTCTCACGGTTCATCTCCCCCTTTTACCTCCCCCCCTTCATGTTTCCCTTCCTTCTCCTAATGTTTGGAATGATTTTTTTCTAAATGACTAAAATACATAAATATCACATTTACACATGCCTGATTCCCCATTTAGTTTAGATGAAGACTATCAAGTCCAAAGACAAATCTCACATGATTTAGGTTCTGTTTAACAAGTCAGTGTTCCCAGTAGGGATTACAAAGCCTTATCATTGCATAATAAGACATTTCTCTTGAAATTGCAAAACTTACTAAAACTTGTTAAACTTATTACAACCTGTATAACTTTAAAAAAAATTTTTTTTTAAATTATTTTGTTGAACCAGTCTAGACCCTTGTCTCATTCCTATACTTTTGCTCTTTCTGCTACACTTTTTTTTCTTTTTAAGATTTTATTTATTTATTTGACAGACAGAGATCACAAGTAGGCAGAGAGGCAGGCAGAGAGAGAGAGGGAAGCAGGCTCCATGCTAAGCAGAGAGCCCCATGTGGGACTCAATCCCAGGACCCTGAGATCATGACCTGAGCAGAAGGCAGAGGCTTAACCCACTGAGCCGCCCAGGCACCCCTCTGCTACACCTTTTTATTCTTTGTTAATTTGGGGGATCCTAGGAGAAAATCACAAAACATAAATTTAATTTACCAATTTAAGATAATTCCCAAGTCTGTAAGTGACAGGTAATTTTTTGAAAATAGCTCATCTAACAACACAATGACAAACTGTGTAAAATCCTTAAGGATGGTAGGTGGTTTTTAAATTAGAGCAGTATCTTTTTTTTTAAGGATGCATTACCCTAGTGTGTGCCTTCTATAATGCAAGATTAACATTATCCTGGTGAAAGCCCTTACTATTCACTGTATGCCCTTGATAATATAAAAGTCTTACTCTTTTGTTCGTTGGCTGGATTGTTTGGAAATTAATGAATAAAATTAAATTTTAGGAACTTGCATTTTTTAAGTAAAAAAAGACTTAAAAGAATGTATAAACCTAAAGATTTATGTTAATTTTTATTATTTCGATTTTAGCACATAACAAGAAGCCCATTTAGTTCTACACTAATTAGGCTGGTACTCAATGAAAGTTTGTGAAGCAGAAATGGTTTGATAGTCCTTTTTTTTTTTTTTTTAAGCTATGCAGCCACAAAGTCTTTAGATAATCCAGATGTCTGATTTTGAAGTAGCTGGGTATCATGGCTTAGATGGAACCCAGCTGCAAAAAGCTACTTGCTTCACCTCTTTTCAGATAAGACATATATATGTCAACATATATGTGAATGGATTTACACCCAGATTTTCCATAGATCCAACTGATGTTTGAAAGTGTGTTACTCTGAGCAGGATGAAGAAAGTATGTTTAAGCAGGAGAAAAGTAAACCTACTGTGATTTTGGAGGATATAGTACCTAGAAATGTTATGAGAAACACCAAAAGGTTTTTGAATATCTTCTTGTCTTTATTTTTTATTTATTTATTTTTTTAAAAGATTTTATTTATTTATTTGACTGACAGAGATCACAAGTAGACAGAGACACAGGCAGAGAGAGGAGGAAGCAGGCTCCCCGCTGAGCAGAGAGCCCAATGCGGAACACGATCCCAGGACCCTGGGATCATGACCTGAGCCGAAGGCAGAGGCTTTAACACACTGAGGCACCCAGGCGCCCCTCTTCTTGTCTTTAATACACTGTTTACTTACTGATATTTAGGAATATCTCTTACAGAAATAACTACCACTATTCTGGGAGGAAAAATGAAATCTCCATTTTTAGGACCTATTAGATTAAAAACAAATTTTTTTTTCTTCGTGTTTTTATTACTTCTCCAAGTCTGAAAGTCATTATTAATCTACTTGGAGACGATTATATGTACACATTGGAAAAATTAAATAAAATGCTAAACTATTTAAGGAGCCAAAAAACAAGGCTGCTTTTATGAATATAGTATACAGATTTTTGAAAAACTAGTATTATCAAATGTAATAAATTTCATGGAAAATTAATTCAGTGTTTTAGTTGTGAGTTGATTTCTATAGCAGAAACATGAAGACATGCATGTGACAAATTTATAATGAAGTTCTTTTTTCTTATTTTAATGCTTTGATTTTATGTATTTATTTCACTTAGGATATGATTGCTTAAAGGTTGGGGACTTGTATTAGTTCAGCTTGCCAATTTATAAATTTCATGGGATAGAAGGTTAGGTGGGAGGGAAATTATACAAATTCAGTCAGCCTGATTCTCCTATTTGCTTTCAATAATAAAATATATACCAAAAAATAGGTGTTTAAACTTTGTAATTCTTATTTTTTATTAAATTCTAATATAAAATCCCCTTTTTCAAAGAGCAATACAAAATGATCACTAAAAAGAGAGCTAATAGCAAAAATACATAAATAAATGACTTATATTGTTGTACATCATTTAAATAGTTCTTCCTCCTCTATCAGTGTGGGGAAAAAATAGACATTTTCTGTAAGAAAACTATACATTTTAATTTATTTACTATGTTATTCCTCTCTTGATTATTTGATGATCTACAAAATACATCTAACACAGGTATAAACAATATAAACCTGAAGTCAAATAGTCTTAATTTGTACTGACCTAATTTCAAGGGTTATCCTATGATTTAAGCCACAGTACTCTCTGGACCTCAGTTTTCTTATCTGTAAAGTAGAGCTGATAACATTGTTTTCTTGTGTAAGGGAGTTGTAAAAATTATCATAACATATCATTTATTGTAAAGCATATGTGTAAATACTCTGGAAAGCTAAAAATGAAAAGTTGAACTTAAAATCCTTTAAATGATTGCTATGTTCAGTTTCAATTATTTCAATAATTAAAACTGTAATTAACTTAAAAAGAAAGTATTTTCTGTATGTTACTGAAAAATAAATCATTAGTCCCCCCAAAAAACCTAGTGATATAATTTTACATGTAGTCATGATTTTGTTTGTGAAAAAGCTAAAGACAAGTAAGTTCATTTCCCCATCAGAGTAAATAAGTGTCAGAAAAAATAAAAATAAAATAAAAACATTAGAAAATTTGGCTGTCATAGTTATTATAACCTAACTTCATGAGCTGTTAGAAAATATTATCATTTAAATACATTCTTACACCAATTAAAAAAAACCCATAACTTTCAAAAGAAAATTACAAATCTATTACATAAGCCTATTTACTATACATTCTATCCTCTGCAATGACAAGAACTACTTGATTTCCCATAAAAATACCTTCAAGTTACCTTCAACATTTATAATCATGAGTTAAAAAGATATAATTTTGTTTCACTAGAGAAAAATGTAATAGCTATTTTAGTATCAGTATTCTTTTACCATAAGGTGTTTTACAAATATGTTTCTAAGAGCTTTTCTAAAGATGGAGATGAAACGGATCAATATACTGGTTTAATGCTAAAAGGTCATAAATAAAATATTTATCATTTAAAAGCTAACTAGCTAAGCCTAAGTAAAAATTACTGTATTTCCAAGAGACTAATCAATGGTTAATAAGAGAAAGTGTCCCACATTAGAGTGCTAATGAAAGAAATATGTTTATAGACTAGTTTAACTTTAGATGGTCTTTTTTTTCCACTAAAACCTCATTTCCCTGGAATTTTACACTAGCAAAACAATAGTAGCAGCAATAACAACAACAACAACAACAATAATAATACAGCCAATACTTGTTAGATGTTCACTCTGTGCTGGGCAATAAATGCTAAAGGTATTAGGTACATTATTATATTCACAGAAGTCTTTCCAAAAACCCCATAATCTAGTTTGTGATTGTTGTTGTTTCTGTAATTTTCCTCATTTTAATAAAGTGGCATCACAGTCTTAGAGAAGTTAGCAGCCTCACCCAAGGATATACAGCAATATGTGGTAGACACCAGGTTTAGGGCATTAAAGTAGAAATCCAGTCTCTACATCCTTAAAAAAAAAAAAGTAAATAAAGAGGTGACTGGGCAGCTCAGGTTTTAATCCCAGGGTCCTGAATTCAAGCCCTGCACTGGGCTATGTTGGGTATGAAGCCTAAGTTGAGAGAGAGAGAGAGAAAGAAAGAAAGAAAGAAAGAAAGGAAGGAAGGAAGGAAGGAAGGAAGGAAGGAAGGAAGGAAGGAAGGAAGAAAGAAAGAAAGAAAGAAAGAAAGAAAGAAAAGGAAAGGAGGAAGGAAGGAAGGAAGGAAGGAAGGAAGGAAGGAAGAAAATGAAGATCTAATAATGGGCAAGGGAGATCATCATTGATCTGTGGGATTTATTGCCTGGAACCATTCTGTATGTGAGAGGAACCTAAGTGAAGTAGCAGAGAAGTGACTAGTTTAAAGCAGAGGGTTATTCAGTCAATACGTCCAGAGGGTCTAATCCCAATCAGATTTGTAAATTCAACTCTTTTCTGAGCTTTGGTTTTTGAATCATGTGCAATATATAAAAATGAATTCCTGTGGATTTTGAAAAAAAAATTTTAGCTTTGCATGCAATCAAAGAAATTTCATAAGTGAATTGTCCTTATTATATTGTAATGGTACATTCAGGTAAGAATCATTTTTATTTAAAAATGGATAATGGAATAAAATGTATAAAATGATTGTTTTAATTATTAAAAGCCTGGTTTGCTTAACATATTATTTTTATAGCATGAGACACTAGTTTTTTTTTTCAATCTTACCTATATATATATCTTTGAAAATTGATAAATATTTGCATTTGCATATTGGAACTTTGCAGAAAACAACAACAACAACAATTCCCATGGTTGGAAAATACTTTTGTCTCCAGTCTTCCCTCAAAGTGGGTTCATGTGATAAGAGAACAGTGCTATGGAAACTAGTAATTTCTCTAGATCTTAGCTGGGCAATATTCCTAAATATTATAGCTGGGCTAATATATCTTAGCTGGGCAATACTCCTAAATAGTATGATAATGTATGATGGGGAATGGAGATTCTGAGAATGGCAGGAAAAAACTAATTTTCCTCCAACACAATTACATGTTTGTTTCCTGTTTTTCTTTATCAGAAATAAAAGAATTATAATCAAAAGTATATTTGCTTGGGCATGAAAGTTTCAAGTATGTTGATAAGATCCTTAAGGAATTCTCACCTGCAACTTCACAGAGATGCTACAGAAGCACCTCCATGTTCCAGCACAGGCCAACCACAAGATCGCCTTGGGAAAGTGCCAGGAACCATGTCACAGATTATATATATATATATATATATTTTTAATAAAACATGTATTTCCTGGGAATAAAAATAAAACAAATATAGATGTGAGGTTCAGTCATTTGGTAGAAAAATCAACTAGGATTCAGACAGGTGTGTCATCATTCAGCACCAGCTAGTTGACTTGAAATAAAAAGTTATACTGATTCCTTCAGATCACAATCTTTTCATTATTCAAATGTTACACTGAATTCTAAAAATATAACTTAGAAAAACTTGGTTTTGCATATGTATTTTATCAGAAGTGATTTTCTCCAAATGAAGTCTACATCTCTCCCTGTCACTTGTATTACACACATTTTACATACTTAAGATGCTATTATGATGCTAAGTAATAAATGTATTTTATCATTAAAAAAGATGATTATAATTTTATAATGTTATGTAAGCAAATGCTAACCCAATTGGGTTAAGAATCATTTTTAATAGGGGCACTTGGGTGGCTCAATGGGTTAAACATCTGCCTTGAGCTCAAGGCATGATTCCAGAGTCCTGGAATGCAGCCCCATGTGGGGCTTCCCACTAGGCAGGAAGCCTGCTTTTCCCTTTCCCTCTGCCTGCCACTCCCCCTGCTGGGTGTACTCTCTCTCTCTGTCAAATAAATAATTTTTTTAAAGGTGTCATTCTCTAAAATTGTCTTACAAGAATTCTTTTTTTTCCCTCTAGATAACATAGTATCACCAGTTTAACCTCTTTCCATGGTACTTACTTTTGTGCCAACACAGCAGTGGCTGTGTAGTCTACACTTATCTTCAACTATAGTTATAAAACACTTCATTCATTTTCACTACCACTGTCCTTAATGCCATTTCTACCGTGTCTGTCAGCATATTCCATCCTACTCCCAGTCATCTCTTTCATGGATAATTTCTGTATTACTTCTAGCAGTTCTTGCAACCACCTGTCAAGGAAAACTGACTCCCATCATCCCCTACCTTCCCATGATGCGCTTCAGAAAGGTCATAAGCATCATAGTTCTATAAAAGTTTGCCTCTCTTCTAAAATGATTTATGAAAATACTAACTGAAAAAAATGCAAGTAAACCATTTGTTCTAAAGTGACGATTTTTCAAAATATTTCAAAATATAGAGATATTTAAAATGTGTTCTCTGTCAAAACAAAGTGCTTAGAGCACACATAGTTTGCAAGTTTAAGTCTTAAAGCTAAGATAATTCCATATGGAACATTTACTTAATCTTCTTTTACAGGAGTTTTGACTATATTTTCCTTTTAACGATGTGATGATCCATTAGTGGTTGTGACTTTCTGATAGAGTACAGTTGGGGATGTGATAATATTCATTATATTCCCTTCAGGGAATCAAGAAGGATATTGGAAAGAGCTACTTCAGAATTTTTCTTTTTTTTTTTTTCTTTTTCTAAATGAAGTCTGAAAAAATATTGCAAATCATTCACATGTCAGTTGCTTAAAAAACTGTTTGAAAGCCAGAGAATGGTTCCCAACAATTATGAAATAAAAAATGGGCCAGTGATTATCACTTTTTTCCCAACTCTTTCATTAAGATTTATTTTCAAAATAACTGTCTATTTTTTTCTCATTTTGCAGCTTAGTAAAATTATTTTCTTTTATTTTTTAAGATACGCTTTTTAATGGTCTTGGGCTTGGAGCAGTCATTGGCCTGGGCGTGGCGGCGCTCTTGCTAATCCTTGTGGTAACGGACGTCAGCTGCTTCTTTATTAGACAATGCGGGTTATTGATGTGCATCACGAGGAGAATGTGCGGGAAGAAAAGTGGCTCTAGTGGGAAAAGTAAAGAACTCGAAGAAGGCAAAGCTGCATACCTGTAAGTAGCATTCGCAGCGCGTTACATTACACGAGTGCCATAGTCAAGCTTGCATACTTTCTTCGCGGACTTTTTTTCTGAGCAAAGAGCTTGGCTCTAAGACCCTTGGACACTGAACTGTCTGCTTTCTGACTTTAAGCCTTCATGACCTTAAATATAACATGTTAGAGAGCCAAATGCTTTTGAAAACAGACTATTAAGAAATAAATCTAAAAATAGGATCCACACCAAAAAAATAATTACTGTTATGATTTAAATAGAATTAGAAAAAAAATAGAAATACAGACAGTAGTACAAATGTATTTATGATTTCTCCTACCATTTTTCAGTTTATACTGAATAAAAGAAGGACACCAGCAGTAATCTGAGTTAAAAACAGGTAAACTGAGTAAAAATGTAATTATGGCAATTCCTTCAAATGCAGGAGATCACTACATAGAAGTTTCAAGGTTGAATAGAGCTGTTGTATGAGCTATGCAATACATTAGTATGGATTCTGTACTTAATCTTCCAAATTTTGATCAAAAGCTGACTATATGTTAGAATTTTGCACTCTCTGTTGGCATCTCATTCAATTAGAATATGAATTCCCCAAAAATACATAGAGCTGAATTATATAGAAAAGTCCTTTCTCATGTAAAAGGGCAGCTAGCAGGAGGTTTAAATACTTTTTGTTTTGTTCAGTGGTGTTTTGCTAGATTTGAATCTAATCTCAAAAGTACAATAGGCTCAATGTAAAGACAAGTTAGAAGGCACAGGAGAGCATGCGTACTCACATGTAATATAAACACACAATGTATATGTGTATGTGTGTTTGTATACATATACATATGTGTGTATATTAAACCTGTAATCAAAAATAACTATTCTTAAGAATTAAGAACATTTCCTCTACTTTTTTAAATATTACACTCTTTCTGTAACACGTCTAAGACATACAACAGAGTTAAAAGAATTTTATAGTCAACAACCATTTATCAACTACTTGGATTCTATAAAAAATATTTCATTATATTTCTCTTATCCCATATTTATCTGTCCCTCAATCCATTATTTTACTTGCATTTCAAAGGTATCCATACACTTAACCCCTACACAGTTCAACTTGCCTATCGTTGCATGCAGTTCAAAATTTGTTAATGTTTTCTTTAGGTAAAACTTGCATAGAGTAAAATGCATAAAATATTCTGTTTGATGAGTTTTGACAAATGTTCATATCTGTACAACCTAAGCCTTACCAAAATTCAGAAACTTAGCATCATCCTTAAAATTTCTTTAATGTTTCTACCCAGACAACTCATATTCCTCCCCCTGTCCCACAGAACTACTACCCTGATGTTTTTCATCATAAATAATTTTTAGCTTTATAGAACTTGATAGAAATTGATTCTTGTAATGTTTACTCTTTTTATGTCTAGCTTCTTTCATTCAGTCATGTTTTAAGATTCATTCATGGTGTTCTGTTTATCAGTAAGTCATTTATTTTTATTGTTGAGTCATTTTTATTTGTTTTTCTGTACATACATTTAGGCATGTAGGACCTCGTGTATTAATTTCTAGGCTTAGCAATATAGGAGAATCTATTCTTTACAAGCTGCATTGTTTCATGTTTGTTTGTTTGTTTTGTTTATATCTCTAAGCCTATTTCAATTCTACTACACAATTCATCCACGATTACTTCTTATGGATTCTTTATAAGGGATATTTTCACTTCATGGGATGCTAAATTAGGTAACATACATTTTCATTTCAAAAAAACATTAGATTCATTTCACAATCAAAATGCCACCTACTTACTTGTTGGACACAGAACACAACAAAGAACAAACAAATCAGGCTCTACTTCACACTTGAATGGAATAGTAATGTGTGCCATAGCAAATAGAGTGGGATCAATTCACAATCCAGTATCTCCTACTTTCCTCATTAGAACAAATTCTGCTTTTTAATTACCTGCTGTGCTTTTACATTGTTTTATTAACTAAATAAATATATACCAAACTCAATATTAATTTTTTTCACAAATTGAGAAAAAAAATATATGTATAGATTGATACATTGATTTTATTTATTTGAGAGAGAGAGAGAGAGCTGGAAGAGGGCAGAGGGTGAGGGAGAGAGAAAGAATCCCAAGGAGACTCCACACTGAGCACAGGGCTCCATCCAGACCTTGATCTTACAACCCGAGATCATGACCCGATCCAAAACCAAAAGTCAGACACTTACTGACTAAGCGACCAGGGCATTCCCAATAAGTGTTTAAGGATTACTTTAGCTACTTTTGAAGAATGAATTACTGGAAGGTTGATAGGTGTAGAGGAAAGATTTAGAATCAGAGAGAGTTAGTGGGAGGATCTTGAAATACTCCAGGTAAAAAATTATATTCTTTTGGACCAAAGTATTGGTTCTGTGGTCATATACAAATGTATGGAGTCTAGAGATAGCTGAGGTAGAGTCAACTACTGTTGATTGATTTGACTCTGGGGTGAAAGAAAGAGAAATCATGTTTTTCTCTTAATTAACTGGAGGGATATTGGTGACTATGTGCAAAACAATGAGGTATATTCAAGTTCTGTCATTTATTTTTATTTCACTCTATTAATTGGTAATTTATCCATCAACACTTTGGTTTGTAGGTCCTGCTGGGTTTAATTAACCTTAAAGAATTGGGAAGATGAAAGCATGGAGTTCATTCTGTGTTTGTTATCCATCATAACTTTTTACATCATCATTTCCCCTGCTTTGGGAAAATGCTTTTCAACTCTTTTTCAAAAATTCATTGTTTGAATTGGGAAAATATTGTACATATTTTTTTCAAAAATATTATATAAAATCACAATGGGAAATAGAATATAGCTGATTTGATGGATTGACCTCTACTGGCCTCTAAACATGATCGGAAGTATGCTTAGACTAGTACTTTCATGTTATTACAATTACAGGACTATGCAGATTTATTATATAGTATGTTAATTACACACTTAGAATATTCTTGTTTAAAGAATATCAAGTTCCAGAAAAGAGAAATTAAAGTCAGTGGCATACAGAATGTCTTCAGGTAAAGTTCTAGAATATTCCATTATTTGGCTCTAATAAATTTAAATTAAACTTACATTTATCTTGCATTCTCTTTTATCTAATAAAAATAGTGAATTATTTCTACTTTATCAAACTATGCTTATACTCTTGCTCACCCAAGCATTAATTTGAGCTAATAAATATTTATTGAACACCTACATAGTCAAGCACTGTTCTAAGCCATAGAGATATAACTATGAGGAAAAGTAAACTAGTCCCTTTCATCATCTAGCTTTTATTCTGCTGGGAAAAACATATCAGTTAAAAAACAATCAAATGGATGAATAAATAAGTAGTTTTTAATGCTACGTGTAAAAAAAAAAAAAAGATTTTCCTGGTTAAACTTAGGATGTAAAGGAAATAGAATATTGAAAACTAATAGAAAGTAACTAGCCGAAATGTACGTGTGTGTGTGTGTGAAAATGCCCTTTCAATGTACAGAGAGATATCCAAACCAGCTTCCTCTACTGCCACATGAGGGAAGGCAAATGCATAACTCCAGTCCACTCCAGCCATCCTGACTCACTTAAGAGGGGTGACCCTGAGAAGAAATTGTGAAGTTTAGAGTCCAGGGGCTCAGACTTACTAATGACTGAGGCCTAATGACAGGACTATTGAAGGTACTCTCTCCACACCCCACTTTACCACCACATTACTGAATGCCTATACTTAGCAGTTCCTTCTAAAATGTACATCATGTCCCAATATCAAGAAAACTATAAGGTATACTCAAGGCAAAAGATAAGGTAAGCATCAGGGCCAGATTCAAAAAAAGGCAGAGATGTTGGAATTATCAGACCAAGATTTTTTTTTTTAAGTATATGATAAATATGGTGAGAACACTGTAGGACAGCATGCAAGAAGGGATGGGCCATAGCAGAGAAATGGAAATTCTGAAAAAGAATCCAAAAGAAATGCTAGAGACCAAAAAGATCCTGATAGAAATGAAGAATGCCCCTGACGATCTTACTAGTAGACTACACATGGCTGAAAAAAGAATCTCTGAGCTTTGAAGAGATCTTAATAGAAGATACCAAAACTTAAAAGAAAACAGAGGAGCACCTGGGTGGCTAAGTGGGTTAAGCATCCGACTCTTGAATTCAGGTCAGGTCATGATATCAGGTCATGAGATAGAGCCCCATGTTGGGCTCTGCGCTGGGCATGGAGCTTGCTTAAGATTGTCTCTCTCCCTTCCTCTCCCTGGCCCTCCCCACCTCTCTCTAAAAAAAAACAAAAAAGCAAAGAGAATAAAGATGGAAAAAAATCCACAGAATAAAGTAGTATCCCACAATATCAAATACCATAATGCATTTATCATTGTCTTTCATGACAATTTGGGTGAAACTTTCAATATTTTATCATATTAAAGTATGATATGTGGTTTGAATTTAACTTTTACATAAATCTTATTGTAAATGTACATTATGTTCTTAGACATGGAATGTAAATCAAAATTGAAAAATACTGACAAATTGCCCACAAAATGCTATACTCATTCATACTCCTAATAAAATCAGAGAATATATATTTCTATATAGTTTCTCAAACACTAAATATTATCAATTTTTATTTCTTAATATAATAAGTGAAAGATACCATTTAAAATTTTCATTTTTCTGATCCAGGTAAATTCTGAACTTATTTGTTTTATGATTCCACTTTGGTCACTTTATTTCTTCTGGGAATTTCTTTTTTTTTTTTCTTTTTAAAGATTTTATTTATTTATTTGACAGACAGAGCTCACAAGTAGGCAGAGAGGCAAGCAGAGGGAGAGGGAGAAGAAGAAGCAGGCTCCCCTCTGAGCAGAGAGCCCGATGTGGGGCTCAAACCCCGGACCCTGGGATCATGACCTGAGCCGAAGGCAGAGGCTTGAAGCCACCGAGCTACCCAGCCACCCCTCTTTTGTGAATTTCTTGTTCATATTCTGCACACATGTCCATGGAGTTATTCAACTTTTCTCTTACTTTCTAATTATATAATGTGACCCTTAATTATTTGATGTTGTATTTGTTGCTAATATTTTTCCCCAGTCTATCCCAAACTTTGAATTTTGCTTTTGATGCCATTAATTATATGAATCTTTCCATTTTTATTTCAAAACTTATGAATTTTATAAATATTTATTTCTTACGTGCTTTGAGATATTTTCGTTTTGTTTTCCCTCCATTTGTTTAAGTTGCAAGTTTTAGTAATGTATTTCCGAGCACTAAATCCTCCTTGTCTTCTTGCCCTCCTAGAATACTGAAGACAGTTATTGATTAAGTCCTGCTTAATCAATGTCCTGCTTAATTAATGTCAGGCACTATTCTAAAAACTGTAGAAATTAATTTGGTGTCATTATCATCTCTGGTTTACTATCCAGGCAACAGGACAGAGAAATGCTTATGCAGTGAGTTAGTGAGAGTCAGCTAGTTTGGTCCCAGGGCATATCCTCTTAACTATTCTGCTCTGCTTGTCATTTCTTGCTTAATAATCAGTTCTAGAAACCTGGCAGGAATTTATTTAGTTTTTACCAGTCTATACATTGTGAATTGTCCATAAACCATGGCATACTTTTTTATGACAATTTAAATAAAATATTGCTTTATCACTTTTTACAATTCCACAGAAAATATCAGTAATAATTCTGATATCACTTCAAGTATGATTAAATATAATTTATAAAGGATGGGAATTAGACTCATGTAAATTATTAGTGTGCTTCAGATATTATCACCGAAGGGCAAGTAAAATATGCATTTCAGGCACGCCTGGGTGGCTTAGTGGGTTAAAGCCTCTCCCTTCAGCTCAGGTCATGATCCCAGGGTCCTGCTTCCTTCTCTCTTTCTGCCTGCCTCTCTGCCTACTTGTGATCTCTGTCTGTCAAATAAATAAATAAAATCTTTAAAAAATATGCATTTTAATACTCCTTGTAGTATTTACTGTAATAGAAGATATTGGAAACAACCTAAATGTCTGTTGGTTGGACACTAGCAAAATATATGGTGGTGCATACATATGATGGGATAATATGTGCCATGAAAAAGAATAGGCAGCTCTAAATATTCTAGTATTTTGAAAAGGCAAAATTATATTCAGTCAGTATGTACCATTTGTTTAAAAGTAACTCCTTGCATTTGTATGCATATATGCTAGTATATGAATAGAAGGAATGTCTCTGGAACACACAATTTGAAAGTGTCCTTGTCTTTATGATAGGTAACTAAATATCCCGTAAACAGGAAATGACAGGGAGGTATACTTTTCTCTATATATCTTTTGAAGAATTCTATAATATATGAATAGACCAGTTAGTTAAAAATGTAAAAGATTACTAAAAACAAAAATAAGGATTTTAAGACAACGCATCATGTTCTCTTATAACACTTTAACTTCCTTTTAGTAATATCTATTTTATCATTTCCAGTTTATAGTGGTTTGCTAACATTTTCAATAAGGAGTATACAATTAAAATCCAAATCCGCCATCTTATTTTTTTTGCATTCTGTTTTGTTTAATCCATACCCATAGATCTGCACCTGTTGTTAATATAATTAAACATAAAATCCAACCTTTTGAGTCACTGTTTTGCTCAGAATCATCAATAGCCACATTTTTCCAAGCAGTATCATCATCTATGTCATTAATAGCATTGATATTATGAAGAATTGTTTAAAAGAATCAATTGCAGAATAACAACAGCAAACAAAACATCATCAAACTAAAATTTAATTGTGGTGGGCTCTTTAATTATCTTTACTACTATAGAGATCTTGCTTCCTTGAAGTCCCTATTCAGGTTGATGAACATTTCCTAATTGCCAGTTCTCACAAATATTTGCATTTTAGAGGTATAAAGGGTTGTTCACTACCAATTCTGAATTATAGAGTTCTAGATTTTCTTCCATTTCTGACTCTTCAGATTTCAATGTGCTTATATGTGAAGGACCTACAGAGTCAGCATTTTTAAGATCTGTGCCACTGTTGGGGTTATTTTTTTGTTTAATTTCTTTGTTGGGTACTGCTAGTATACTTGATTTTTAAGAACTAATTTTAATGTCATATATCTATCATTACAATACTAAATATATTTAATGTGCCCAGTGCTCCATCATTACCTCCTTCTCTCACCTTGAACCCCTGGCAAACACTGATCTTTTTATTTTCTCTGTAACTGTGCTTTTTTACAGAATGCAATGTATTTGGGAATACATAGTACATAGCCTTTTCAGACTGGCTTATTTTCCTTGGCAATTGCATTTAAAGTTCTCCCATGTTTTTTGTGACTTGATAGCTCATTTCTTTTCATTGCTGAATAATATCTAATTGTGTGGATGTCCACAGTTTATTTATCCATTGACCTGTTGAAGGACATCTTAGTTGGTTCCAATTTGGGGCAATTATGAATAAAACTTCTATAAACATTAATGTGGAGATTTTTACATGGCATAGGTTTTCATTTCATTTGGGAAATTTGTTATACAGTCGCAGGATTGTATAGTAAGACTATGTACCTGGGTAGGTGAGGACCCCTATCCCTCCCTTACATTTTTTTTTTGTATGTGCCCTTTAATTATAATCTATATTATGAGGATATCATTCCCGATACTTATATCTCACTTTATCCTTTATCATCACTAAATACTTTCCTTATTTTTCTTTCTTTTTGTTCATTTATTAAGGAATGAAACTTTGCAGTAAACTTTCTAATTTTACAAAAATTTCACAATTATATAAAATTATACTTATTTTCATATTTTAAAAATCCAATAATGATGACAAGAATTTGAAATTACAAATGAAAACATCATGCATATATAATATTGTTTTATGTAAACTATTTTCTTGAAAACATGAATATGTAAAGTCAATATCACCATATCGTTAAAATCATTCATATAATTCATAGAAACACTTAAAGCAATAAAACGTCTCATATATATAAATTTTATCTTCTAAATTTTAATATAGAAACAATATTTCTGATGTTATATTTCAAATTAAAAAAACCTAAAGCATATGGCTAGTTGGGGGAACAGCTACTTCATGTCATAATTTCCTATAACATAGTATTTTTTATTTATTTCCCAAAGTAAACTGCGTGATCACATTTAAAATTTGGGCTTCTTGGGGCACCTGGGTGGCTCAGTGGGTTAAAGCCTCTGCCTTCGGCTCAAGTTGATCTTAGGGTCTTGGGATCAAGCCCCTCATCGGGCTCTCTGCTCAGCAGGGAGCCTGCTTCCTCCTCTCTCTCTCTCTCTCTTCCTGCCTCTCTGCCTACTTGTGATCTCTGTCTATCAAATAATTAATAAATTCTTTAAAAAAATAAAAAAGACAAAATTTGGACTTCTGCAAAACATTAACACAATTTTGATGAAAAAAAATCTTAGATAAATGGAATTTCTACTTTCTATTTTTTTCTGAGTGAAAATTATGTGGGTGAGATGAATTTTAATGGGAAAAAAAATTTAGTGGTATTCTTAATCTGACCATGTTGGGTTTTAGTGAGGGGAGATGGGATTAAGTGTAGATTCTAAACTATGTTTCATAATGTGTCCATTTTTACATTACATGAATAAGGTTTTTTTTGTTCGTTTATTTTTCTAGGAAAGATGGATCAAAAGAACCAATAGTGGAGATGAGGACAGAGGATGAAAGAATCACTAATCATGAGGATGGGAGCCCAGTAAATGAGCCAAATGAAACCACACCACTAACAGAACCTGAGTAAGTAGCTTCAGATGCTTAATTATTTTTAGATAAATATTTATAAAATAATAACATCTTATCATTACTTGTAGCATATATATACAAATAACATTATTTATAGAAAAGTGTTTCTTTTTCAGAGAAAATAAATGAGAATATCAAAAACCATTTTCTAGGGAAACATTACACATGAAAATTTTGTATCAATGCCAGAGAAAATCTACTATTCAAACATATATTTATAATTTTATGTAAAAATGTCAAAAAGATGGCCCATGTTAGAGTTGGATTTTCTTACATTTATTTTACTCTTAAGAAAGTGATACTTTCAGGGCATCTGGGGTGCACAGTCAGTCAATTAAGGTTAAGCCTCTGAGTCTTGATTTCGGTTTAGCTCAGGACCGCAGGGTGATGAGATTGAGCCCTGTCTCAGACTCTGTATTCAATGGGGAGTCTGCCTGAGATTCTCTCTTCCCCTCCCTTTGCCCTTTCCCGCTTCCCCCACTCACAGATGCACTCTCTCTCTCTCTAAAATAAATAAATAAAGGGCACCTGGATGGCTCAGCGGTTAAGTGTCTGCCTTTGGTCCAGGTCATGATCCCAGGGTCCTGGGATTGAGTCTGGCTTTTGGGTCCTTGCTCAGTGGGGAATCTGCTTCTCCCTCTGCCCTGGCCCTGCTTGTGCTCTCTCATTCCGTGCACTCTCTCTCTCTCTCAAACAAAAATAAAATAAAATAAAACTTAAACAAAATAAATATTTTTTAAAAAAGAAACTGACACTTTCAAAATAGGATTTAAAAAAAATATTTTATTTATTTATTAGACAAAGATTGAGAGTACAAGCAGGGGGAACCACAGAGGGAGAGGTAGCAGCAGGCTCGCTGCTGAGCAGGGAGCCCAATGTGGAATTTGATCCCAGAACCTTGGGATCATGGCCTGAGCTGAAAGCAAGACGATTAACTAACTGAGCCACCCAGGTGCCCTCAAAATGTGATTTTTATTGAAATAAAAAAGGGTCAGGAAATTGGCCATTACTCTGAATAAGAATATCACAATTTAAAATAAAAATTGATAATGTGAATATGTACACAATCTACTTTGAAAGGAAAGAATATTCATTTGGAAAAAGAGATACTGTTAAATTGTCTTTCATTTTAATGTCCACATAGGAAATGATGTTTGCTCTCCATTCAAGATTATATAACTTACCTCTTTCTATGCCCATCAGAGCTCCATCATAGCCATAGCAGATATTTCAGTTAAATTTGCAAAACTGATGAACATGTGCAAAGATCATATTCAGGCAACATGAAAGTTAAAATGATTAAAGCCAAAGGTATTATTAAGGAGTGAAAATAGTATTCTATGGAATATATTGAATACAAACAAAACCATGACTATAACACTTTTCTTTAAATACTGTTGGCTAAAATTACCTCTAAATTTTATTGTTGTTTGTTTGTTTAAGAATCTTTTTTTTCTTTACCAGCATACACTCACTTGCAGAGAAATTTGATTAGGCTTCTCATCCTAAATGGAAGGTTGAGTGTGTCACAAGTGAAAAAAACAACTTGTTTCAGAAATGCCTGCTTATGTGCTCTCAAGGGGCTGAAATAATTACTATTTAGAGAAATACAAAGTACTACTCTGCAGCTAAATTTTCCATATAAATCCTCAGGTCATGCCATTTAGAGATTATTACCTATTAAATGGAAGTTTCCTCTGGTGGAGGCAGCTTTTATATGGTGGGTTCTATAGTTTTAGAAGTCTTTTCAATGAAGCAAAATTTTACACAATAAAACAAACAAACAAGTAAATAAATAAAATGGGTACCTGGATGGCTCAGAGGGTTAAGCCTCTACCTTTGGCTCAGGTCATGATCTCAGTTAGCATCCTGGGCTCTATGCTCAGGAGGTGGCATGCTTTCCCCTCTCTCTCTGCCTGCTTCCCTGTCTACTTGTGATTTCTCTGTCTATGCCAAATAAGTAAATAAATAAATAAATAAATAAAAGTATTTTAAAAAATGTAAATAAATCAAATATCTATCTATTGATTAACATCTACAATGAGATATTGGTGTGTATGTAAACTAGCCAAGAACTAGGGAGGGGTGTGTATGTGTGTGTGTGTGTGTATTTATATTTATATATGAAAACTAGCCAAGAACTAGGTACATATAAACTACCTATAGGCATATATAAACTTAATATATATAAACTTAAAAATGCAAACCAAACCAAACCAGACAAAAAACTAGCTAAGAAAATGCCTTTACATGTGACAGGGCAATATTGTGCAAAAAAAATAAAACAAAACAAAAAAGATGATCAATAACTACTCCAACCCTCAATTATAGAAAATAGTCAATAAAAAATAATAAAATTAACTGTAATTTTTAAAAAACCAATTTAACGTAAATTGACGTAGTGAAAATTTTATATGCAAAAATTCATCATCTAATAAATATTTGAAAACACTGGTTAATTCCAGTGTTATAATTATTTGAGTAAGAGATATATTAAGCATCATGATAACCTCTTATCCAAGCTCTAAATTTCTCTATATTTCTCTATAGTTTGCTGCTTAGAGGTGACACATTGGTTTTACTTTTTTTTTTTTATCAAAGTTTACCAAACTGAAGAATGGAAGAACTGTGAAGACATTATTTATAATACACATAAAAGAACATGCCCTATTAGGTACAAAGTAGATGCTATTTCATTACCAGGAATGGGTCATAGTAACTTTTACCATGACTTACTTTTGACTGGTTAATTTTCACATAATAGCTTTGATCTTCAGAATTTAATGGCTTGCTCTTCCCATTCAAAAATAGAAAAGAAATTACAAGTAAATTCTGGAGAAACTGGCATAGTAACGTTCACTACCCCACGAAATGGTGACATTAAATTACAGAATTGAACTTGAATTTTTTTTTTATGTGGAAAAAATATCTTGTCTGGGGGGAAATTTTAACCCCAAAGCTGTGTACATAAGGAGTAATTATAAACTATTGAATTCAAAACTGGTAGAAAAAAACGTATCTTGCATCATTGTCATCATAGTAAGAGTTGTGAAGCTATCATTAAGAAATAAAGCAGTACCTGGGTGGCTCAGTCAGTTAAGCATCTGCCTTCAGCTCAGATCATGATTCCAGAGTCCTAGGATCCAGCCTTGCGTCAGACTCCTCACTCAGTGGGAAGTTGGCTTCCCTCTCTTCCTCTTCCCCTTTACCTGATCTTGCTCTCTCAAATAAATAAATAAAATCTGAAAGGAAGAAAGAAAGAAAGAGAAAAAGAAAGAAAGCTTATTTTCCTTAATAGATTTTAATTGGTAGCAACTCAAAAAATGTACTCATAATTGATACAGAAATAACAACAAAAAAAAATAGTGAAAGAGGTTAATTAAAGAAAACGTATACAGAAAATGTAGAAAAGTGGGAAAGTCCTGAAATACATACTTTCATCAAGTTCCAAAGAATATAGCTAATTCAGAATTAGAATATAGCTTTTGAATATGGAATTAGAATACAGCTTTTGAAGTATGTAACAGAACATGGTAGCAACTCTTAAGGAATTTTCCTTTTCTTTTTTTACAGATTTTATTTATTTATTTGATAGACAGAGATCACAAGTAGACAGAGAGGCAGGCAGAGAGAGAGGAGGAAGCAGGCTCCCTGCTGAGCAGAGAGCCCGATGTGGGGCTCAATCCCAGGACACCGGGATCATGACCTGAGCGGAAGGCAGAGACTTTAACCCTCTGAGCCACCCAGGTGCCCCAACTCTTAAGGACTTTTATTTGAAAAAACTTAGGTACTAGTAACTCATCTAGTTGACATATAAAGATGCTGTCTTGTTTAGATTCCAAACCATTCTATTTTCTGTATCAATAACTGGTTATCAAATCAAATCACTCTATAGTGAATGATGTGGTGCATCTACAGATAGATACATTGTTTCATTCATCACTCTGAAGTACATCACATTTTTACAAAGGACAATATTATCTGATTACTTAATTATTTTTCTATCATTTTGATATGACTTTAACAAATCTAATTTTTTTCTAAAAATTATAGACACTGCCTTCTGTAAGACAGTAATTTAGTATTAAGGAATAACACTCAAATTGCCTTAGAAAATGAAGTTCATTATTTTTTTATTTCCTTCCAGAAAATTGCCTTTAAAAGAAGAAAATGGAAAAGAAGTCTTAAATCCAGAAACTATAGAAATTAAGGTTTCTAATGACATCATACAATCAAAAGAAGACGACAGCAAAGCATAACACCAAGATCACAAAGGCTTGAACAATGCTACACAGAGCATTTGGATTGCAGTGACCCTATGACCAAAACTATTCCATTGACCTTAATTTCTTGGGAAACTTCTAGCTTGGAATAGCTTGTACACATATACATATGATCAAATATCCCTGCCCATGGTCCATTACCTTTTGTTGTTGTTGTTATTGTTGTTGTTTATTTTGTTATGAATTTCAATATAGAGACCTGACTGGCACCAACTCTTGGGTAACAGTTTGATTCTGTGATTGAAATACTGCAATTTGTTATACAGTTAAAAGTGCTCTGTTTCTTTAGGACTATATATTTCATCCAACAACCTCTCCAACAAATTAGGGTTTAAGAATCAACAAAAGAAAACAAAAGCTTTGTGAGCTAAATGTATAAGAAAGCCCTGCATGTTTTTCATACTATCTTGGGAAAACAGATTATTAACATGGATTTCAGTTTAAGATAAAAACAGTTAATAAAGGGTACACTTTTTATCAGGAGAATTTCAGGGAACTTGGGCTTGAAGGAGCCATTATCTATAGCAGATATTAAAAATTGAGAGAAATTTTGGAAAATTCTTTTAAAGTTATAGTTACAGTGCTACTTCAATGTTAATTTTTGATAGACTGAAGTGCCAGATCAAAATTGTTACCCATTTGAATGAATACTAGTTGTGTGTAAAATTAGATTAGAAAGATTCCGTAAATCTCTCTCTTTATATATGCCATAATCACTCACAATGGATTACACAAGAAAATGTATTGCAAGTGAAAATAATATTGATTTCTGCCCTCAGCTTCAAATAAAGTAAATTGAAATGGTAACAATATCAATGTTGTCTTGATATATTTATAGATATGTGATTATCTTTTACTTTTTAAATAATTTTATCAAAAAAAAGTCCCTAGTGTTGAAATACTTCAAACCATATCCTCAGATATATTTTTGACCATTGTTTTAGATGATCTTTGTTTAAATATTCATTTTCCCAGTGTTACGGGTCAATCATTAACTGTAATCGGCTAATGGAAATTAAAATCCTTAGTGGTTAAACAAAGAAGAAAATAACATTTAAACATGCCATTGAAGTGTTAGTGATAAACACCTGAATTGCCACTATCTGATCTTCTTCTGGATGTTGTAGCTAGAAGTCATTTTAAGATTTTGATAAACAACTTTGGTTGAAGAAATTCCTTGGCTATTCAACACAAACTTTCTAATGTTACTTGTTAGGGCCTATACCACAATAAAATACTTATTAACTTCCAAGCTATGCAAGCTCCCAGAGGTAAAAGACTAAAACATGATTTTCCCTCATATGTATGGTAAAATAAATATATTTATGATTATAAATATACATACCGTTTGGGAGCAAGTTTTAGATTATTTGTTACCCTAGAGAGCCAAAGGTTTCTTTAGGCCCCATTACATTCATAATCTTTAGCGTTTTCAGGTGGTATTATAGCTCAAATATTGACTGGTTGGGGAATGCATACCAATAGAACATTGGAGGAGAGTTTTAACAGTGCAGAGCAACCTGCTTAATGTGTCTCTCTAAAGAGATAATTTGATGAATATGTTCAATGAAATATTAATGCTACTCATCAACACTTTTATTTACAAAGTGCTAGAAACTGTCAGGCAAGGAGAGACAACCAACTAATTTTATAAACCTTTAATCATTAGCAGGACAGAATGTGTTCGTCTGCATGTTCGTGCACTATATCTCCAACATTGTTGCCATAATTCACAGGATTATAGTGCAGGAATCTCTCCCTTGGTATTTTTTCTGGCGTATTCTGAAGAAAAAGAATTCCTGTCCCTACCTAGCAATTTGAGTAGAAATTATCCAACTGGTCTTTTGATAGATTTGATTGTTGCTATTTAAGTTATGTTTGTCTGATCACCTGTTTGCTTTATCTGACTGTTTTTTCCCCTTTTGTACCAATGTACTATAACTAGTCAAAGTACTTGAATTTGTTTGTGCAAAGTTCACAGGCTTAGTAAAATGTCCATAAAGCAATAGCCATGAATGCTATTCTTTCCTGGATAGGGCTGGCTTTAAACTAATAATGGTGAAAGAATTAGGAAAACTGAGAAACCAGTTTAGCATGTTTACTATTATTATATTTGTGCTATACTTCAAGAGCAGAGAAATCATAATAAAGAACAAATATTTTTGTGTTTCTTCAATTTGAAAGTTCTGTCTCATTTCTTTGGACTTTCCATGTAAAGCAATTTACTTAAATATTTCTTTTATATATATACTTATATATATATATATACACACACACACATATGCATATATATACTATTAAACTTCTTGCCACTAATGTGGAGTAATGATCTGAGGTTAACAGATAATTTGAAACTAATTTTAGTCAGACTGTTTCAAGTGCACTGCTTCAGTTGTCTGAGTGGTCCTTATCTCTTGTCCTTGAAATCTGTGCCATGCAGGAGCAAGGCAATACTGTGATTAAAATAATAATAATAAATAATAATAATAATAACATGTCAAGGGAATGCTCCAACTTACTATATCTGTAAAAGTTTCCAAATAAGAAATGCGTGTAGTAAATTGTAAAACATGAGTAGAACTGAGATAATCTGTTCTTATTTTTCATTCTTATTCTAGATTAAACATGCCATAAAACTGTAAAAATGTTATTTTTACTGTTTGAGGGTACTCTTAAATGTTAGTATAAAATGTCAAAAGAGTTGACTGAATATAAGTAGGGTTAAATTATCAGAACCCTATGCTAATTTAAACAAAGAAAAATATCGCTAAAAATATTGGTATTTCTTGATAGATTATGTGCAATTAGGCAATGACAATCTATATTCAATAATATATAAGAAAGAATAGTAATATCAGCATTTTGATAAATGTTCTGTTTCTAAAACTGGCACAAATTAATGTGTCTACATATTTTACAATGCTCTTCAAAAGAATTTAGAATTGTGACTTCTAAAAATTTATTTATTATTTTTGTGGATTGATTTATTGCCATTCTATTGATGCTAATGTCTAACATTAATGTAATGTTTCTCTAGTTTTCCCTTATTTTTAATATTAATACCTATAAAAACATTTTTCAAAGACTATTTGATCCAACAAAGTTTACATGAATCTTAGTCTTTGATTTGAACATTTATATAAATAGAAGGATTTTATTAATCAAATTATTTATTTGAGCACCAACAATTAATTGTAACTTTATAATCATACCTTTACATACCTTTATGTTTCTTATTTTAAATAATTAAGATGTATTTGTGCCTTTGGATTAGCATGACATTCTGCTTCATTAAAAGGAAAAAAACCTGCAAACTCTATTGATGTACTTTGATTATATCTGTGACACTTAAATGGTACTGTCTTATTTACATTTAGTGAATAAGCTGAATTTGAATTACTTTACCTTAAATGCAAAATCTAAATATAACAAATTATACCATGTAACTTATTTTCACTCACGACAAAAGAATTCTTTTGATGCACACATAAAATATATTTCATTTTGTCTATATTGTTGTTCTAGATAATAAATACTCTAGATATTGTTAAAATTGATTTCTACCATTTATGAGACAATGACAACAGATGATATTTTAAGATAGGATAAATTGTTTTAGTGTCACCTGGGTCTACATTATCTTGTTGTGCTTTTATTTGGGGATCATACATCATCCTTTATGATGGGAAGATAACCACTGATAAAAATACTTACAACTGAAGTAATAGAAAGAATAATCTCCATTTTTAAATTTTTAAATAATTAAATAATCTCCATTTCTTAATTTTGAAAAATATGAGAATAGCATATTACAATTGCTTATTAAAGTTACAGTTTGTTTTCATGAAGTGTGATGTTCAGGGCCAATTTTAGTTGCTCATAGAGTTCTTTCTCACAATCATATCCAGAGTGTTTACTCAACAGACTTTAGGAGTAGATAAAGCTATTTTTTTAAATGAATTGTTTTCATTATTTATCTGTAGAGAGGAAAGATTTGAATCTTTGTATTAATCCTTTGAAGAGTTATTACATTGTCTCTTACACTGAAATTGCATATGGAAGTATTAGGGTATGCTAAACTTAACTATGGAAGGTCAAAGAAATTAAGTACTTCCATCCTAAAATGAAAATCTTTCAAGAAAGTATTCTACTCATGGGCTTAATCATGTTCTGAGATGAAAAAATCGTATGTGTAAATGGGAAACTTATAAAAGAGCCTAGATGTAGTACTTGCTGAACAAATACAATTTCCTTCCATGCTCTTACTCTCTTTTTTAAAAATTGCATTTACCCATGTAGATGCATCTGTTTAACAACATTATATGAGAATGCTAATAGATTATCTCCCCTCCCAAACTTTTATATTATATATAATACTTAATATTTATTTGATAACACATTTAATATTCTTAAAAATAGTTCATTATTCACTATAGAATTTTATCAATAACTTAAATACCTTAGCTGCCACTTTAATTTTTTCTATAATTTTTAGGATTTTGACCACAGTATATTCATAATTATTAATATAAAAATTGGTTATATAAATTTGATATTGCCTTTTTTTTTTCTAAAAACAAAAACACATAACACATGAAAAGTTGCATCTGGTTTTAGCCTTCTTTAGGAAAAAATTAACAATGCAATGACTTGGAGCATTTCAAATCACAGCCAGGCGTATGAGAATAGAGGAACAAAAGAACTGAAAGAATCAAGAAAGGCAAACTGAACTCCTCCTACATTTGGGGTAGATAAGAAGGATTTTAGTGTGAAATGTGCTGGGCTAGGGACTGGGAACACTGCTTGGATAAAAACTAAGGCCAATTTTACTGATGCAAAGAGAAAGGCGAGTGAAATGCAGAGGAGATACTTAACATAGAACCTAATATTCAATTTTGCAGGTAGGATTTTTTTTCAAGAACAATATGCATTATATACAATAAATGGTACTGTTAAGAGCAAATATATTTGTTCCAATTCTTAAAGGAATGTTTATGGTTTAGCATTTTTGCCTCTAAACTGTTAGGAATATGTAAACTTCTTACAAATAAAGTTTTAAAAACTATTTTTTTTTCTTTTGGTGTATGAATTCTATGCTGTGTTCAGTATGCATTAAAACATACTTGTATTTTCTTTAAAGTGTATGTCCATTCAAATCCTATATTCTTAAGTTAGCTACCATAAAGTTTTCTTATTGTTTCAATATGGTATGTCCCTATGAAATGCTGTATATATATGTCTAAACTGTAAAAATTATACTGCAAATGTTGAAGTTTTGTATTTATGAGAGACATTGAAAGTATGGCTTACAGTATATCAAAATTGTCACTCTTCACCATTTGTATATTAATAGTAAAGATACTTTTACTTTAATAAAGTGTTGCATTTATGTTTATTTTGAATAACATCTCTGCAGTGAGTGAGCTTATGACTTACATATATTTCATTTTTTTCAGATATTATCATTTTTAAAGAATTTCCAAACCAATCTCTATATATTAAAAAAAAAAGAAGAAGAAGAAGAAGAAGAAGAAAAGAAGAATGCTTTCTGCAATTTTGCCTTACCCTGAGTTGCAATCTTTCGATAATAAGCAGTAGGTAAAAGAAGTGGTTCTCAAAATGTGGTCCCTACACCCAGCAGCATTAGCACCTGGGAATTCATTAGAAATAAATATGTTTCTGGACCTCATCACAGACCTCCTAAATCAGAAGAATCTGGGAGGAGGTAAAGGAGTTTGTGTTTTAACAAGCCTTTCTAATAATCCTAATGCACACAGAAATTTGAGATCCATTGGATTGGAGACACATTTTGGGTGGCAATCTAGAAGGTAAAAACTTCTAGTTCATGCTGAAATTTTATTTCTCATTATTATATAGATTATCTTCTTGCAGGACTTCATGAAATATAAAATAAGAGAATCTAATCATTCCTCACATGCTTTATAAGGTGTTTTCCCTTTTTTTAACCAGTGTAAAGTTCAACTTATTCTTAAAATGAAGGAAAAAAAAGCAAATACCAAATTTTCACAAGGTAAAAATTTTCAAAATAAGTCTTACAAATATCACAAAGTACATACATATATAGAATAAAAATAACATTAAATAGGTGGTAAAGAATGAAAAAAAGGAATTTATATATTGCTCTTGTTCTGTCAATACCCTATATTTAATTAAAAGAACAGTTTTATTAAAATACAAAATATACCATGAGAAAGATGCATAAACAAAGTCTCTGATACACGATAAAAATGGATCCGGTAACTGTTAATATTTTAGAGAATTATATTTCTTTCTAACCTAGACCATCACCTACTATAATTTTCTTTATCTGTAATATAGGTAATGAATGTATGCATCCTAAGATACATGTCATACATGGGGTCAGCACTTTAAATTTCTTTTTAAATTTATTGAATTTTTCTGAATGAATTTTCAACACCCAAGTTAGAATGTTCTTAAATCATAAATAATGTTTTCTGTTTTATGTGAAGTATCTTATATATGTTCTTATCCTTGGCATAAATTTGTTTTCCAAAATAAAATGTATGCATTTGGATATTTTCATTTTCTTGGATAACAACTCATCTTCCACAGACAGAATATTTTTTGGGGGAAGGAGATGCGGGGGGAGGCAACTATATTATTGTACTCGAATAATATTAAATTTAGTCAAACTTTAATTTATTCTGCCATTTTATTAATCCAACAGGCTATAAAGACAGAGGTTTCTAGTATTAAGATATCTTAGTATTTGGCAGAAAAGAAAAAGATTAACTTGATGATTCGGTTCACATCAACATCTTTTCTTTAACCTTGAATTTCCACATTCACCTGCAGATCTCTTTATCTTCCTTTATCTGCCATAGCACAAGCATGGTCAATGTCTAAATCTGACCTGGCAAGACTGAGACATATAGGAGAAAGAATGATTGCCAAAATTAGTCCAATCACATCGAGGAATCAAGCAATTACATTCATTACAAACATTCTCAGAAGAATCATTTTTAAAGTGGAGGGTTGTAGAAGGAAGCTGTAAAGTTCCCCCTTATAGAAGTGGATGGAACATATACTAGAGATCTCTCGGTGGGGGTTGGGGAAGTTTTATCACCCAGTCTGACCATGTGAAGACCCCCTGACAATTCTGGTGGAAGCACCCACTGGAAAGCATAAACAGAATTTTCACTAATTCAAAAACAAAGAGATTCATATCTTTACTCACCAGAAGAAAAAATGAGGGAAGAAAATTTCACAAAGTTGCAGTAGGGATAGAACTGAAATCACTGAAGTAATATTAGGAAACAGATAAGAGCACAGGTATTAGAATTAGAATATACCTGGGCTCCCATTCCAATTCTAAACCTATTGCCAGTTCTGAACTTTAGCAATTTATGTAAAAACTTAAACCTTCATTTCATCATATAAAATGTGGTTAGTTCTAGAGCAGATAATATTCATCTCTGAGTTGATATAAGGATTTATAGAGATAATATTAATAAAACTATGCAGTGTCTACCACAGAAAATACCAGTAAATGGTGGCCATGATTATCTCTATATCTGCCATATTTTAACACTGATTCTAATAAGTTGTATTAGACAGCTACTTCACATTCTCTAGAGACTAATCATAAATAAACCGATTGTTTAATAATTCATTAACTTATTTAATAATAGGTTAAAGTGGAGTCATTGAAAAGTTGAAAGCATGGCTTTCCATTTCATCATCTTCTACTTCTGTTTCAGTTATCTTTTGCTGAATAAGTAGACAAGCCAAAACCTAATGGCTTAAGATATATATTAACATATAAAACATATATCAACGCTATAGTATTTTTTTCATGACCATATCTGTTAACTTGACTCAACTTGGCAAATATTTTGCTCCATATGATGTAGTTGAGTTCACTCATGTGGATACTTATTTCTAAGAGGAAACCCTACAATGGAAGTCTTGATGTGTATGTACTTACCAAGACTCTGTTTGCATCATCACACTAGTAATATTTAGCTAGTGAATAAACACATAGTCAATGTGTGAGCATAATGGGGTGTAACAAGAGCATGGTATATTTGAGCAATACTCCATGTTATAAATATGGAAACATCCTCCTTCTGTCCCGTGGTGTTTCACATCTTTTCCACATGCAAAATTTACTTCTCTCCTTCCCGAGATTTTCAGTATTTCATCAGCTTAAGAGAATTGAGCTGAAATTTCAGATTTTATTCAACTAAATAAATTTGAGCTATCAATAAGACTCCTCATGTATCGTGTCTTGGGTGCACTTTTTCAGTATAGAGGCACTGAGAAGACCATTTAACTGTCCCCGGAAAACCCTACAGACAACTGTGAGACATGAACAGAAAAATAACATAGATATTGCCATTTAAAATAAAGTGGGAGGAAATGGAGGAATTCAACAATTAATGTGTCTACAGAAATTTTGAAACCCAGAAAATCAAACACTACCAGTTCCCTTTGCCTCTAGCATAGTGCATTTTCCATGGTTTAGATCCAATTCTACTCTCCCTGGGAGTGGTTACCTAATCCATTGCTTTCAGTGGCTCTTAAGATAACTCAGAAATTCTTCCTTTTCTGTAGAAAATGATGTGTGGTTGTAGCTGAGTAAATTTCTTGTCTTGCTACCTGGCCAAATATATCTAGTACTTAGAAATCTATTTTCTGGGGCACCTGGGTGGCTCAGTGGGTTAAGCCGCTGACTTCGGCTCAGGTCATGATCTCAGGGTTCTGGGATCGAGTCCTGCATCGGGCTCTCTGCTTGGCGGGGAGCCTGCTTCCTCCTCTCTCTCTCTCTCTCTGACTGCCTCTATGCCTACTTGTGATCTCTCTCTGTCAAATAGATAAATAAAATCTAAAAAAAAAAAAAAAAAAGAAGAAGAAATCTATTTTCTTCTAAACCAAGTCCCGTTAAGTTCAAGCTGATACAACTTTAAAAACTGTGAGTTTTTGTTTTTAAGATTTTATTTATTTATTTGACAGAGAAAGATCACAAGTAGGCAGAGAGGCAGGCAGAGAGAAGGGGGGGAAGCAGGCTCCCCACTGAGCAGAGAGCCTGATGTGGGGCTCAATCCCAGGACCCTGAGATCATGACCTGAGCCAAAGGCAGAGGCTGAACCTACTGAGTCACCCAGGCGCCCCTGTGAGTTTTTTTTTTTTTAATGTATCAAATTATAATCCTGTATGAGACAAAATCTATGCTCTCAAATTTTTTTAAGACAATGGTCTTTCTATGTTGGGCTACAAAATGAGGTGCTATAAAATAATGCTTTTAAGATTCTCAAAAGCCTATTGTCTAATTAAGAAGGTCTATAAGGCACTTCCTTAAATTTCTATGTGACCAAAACAAAGGACACCCTAGTGATTTTTGATGTCAAGATTATGTTTTACTGAGAATAGACTAATTTGATATTTATCCTTATGCCATTTATTGTTTTGAGAAGCTTGTGACAGCTCTAAATGTGGGAATGAGAGAAAAGTCTTGGATAAAAAATAATTCCTCTAAAGTCTGCTTAAAATTTGAGTATCTATCTTGTAAGCACATCTTTCTCATGAAAGATCTTATCATAATTGAGAGGAAAATAAAGATAGATACCACTTTCAGTATCCTGCCTGACAATCTTCTTAGTGAGATTCATAAACTCATTAGTTTATTTTCTGTTTTGCAATTTATCAGAGGCAACAGTTTCCCTAATTGTTCTGTTAGTATAAACGTGGTTTTCTTTGTCTCCAGTGTCTTAGAATAACTCTTCTAGCAGCTTTCCCACATTCAGTCCTCTAGATCCTGTCCAGTCACAAAGCTGTAATTTGTGTAAGTTGTGCGTTAGTAGTAACCCAGTTGTAGTTACAGTTTGTCTTTTACTTATCTGAGTTGTATTCCTTTCCTATTGCTGCACCAAGGAAGTTGGTGACCTTAAAAAGCAAACCCAGGACGTGGGGGTGGCACAGTTGTTTAAGTGTCTGATTCTTGGTTTTGAATTGGGTCATGATCCAGGGTCCCGGGATCAAGCCCTGCATCAGGCACCACCCTCCCTCCCCACTGGGCTCTGTGCTCAGCATGGAGTTTGCTTAAGATTCTCTCTTCCTCTCCAATAAATAGGTAAATCTTAAAACAAAACAAAACAAAACAATCCACAAATTTATTACTCCATAGTTGTAAAGGTGCCAACAGGATTGTGTTAGTCTGGAGGCTTCTAGAATGTCTTAGTCAGTTCAAGCTGCTATAACGAGGTACCAAAGTATCCGTGGCTTGAACAACAAGCATTTATTTCTTACAGTTCTGGAGGCTGGGAGTTTGAAATTAGGGTGGCAGCATGGGTGGGTTCTTGGTGAAGTTCCTCCTTCTGGTTATGCCACATGGCCTTTCCTTGGTGTATGCATTCACACAGTGAAAGAAGAAGGGGTGGACAGAGGGATAGAGGGAGAGGAGGAGGGGAAGAGGAAGAAAGTGGGGGGAGACCTCATTTATGATTCTCTTTTTATGAGGCATTAACTTCATCATGAAGGCCTCTCATGACCTCATCTAAACCTCTAACCCTAATTACTTCCTACAAGCTTCACCTCTAAGTACCACCACATTGGAGACTATAGTTTCCACATAAAAATGTGAGGGGGGGATATAAATATTCAGTTAATAACATGAAGACTGCCCACATTCCATGACTCAAAGTATCCTTCCCTCTGCAAAGCCTGCAACGGTGTCACTCAAACCTCTGTTTCTATCAACATGCCTTCTCTGACTCATACTACCTGCCTTTCTATTTTTTGTTGAAAAGTCTGTGATCATATTGAGTCTACCTGGATAATCCAATATAATCCCCCCTTCTCATAGCTTCTAACTTAATCAAATCCGCAAAGCCTTTTTTCCTCCCCCTCCCAGGTAAGGCAATATATTTGCAGGTTTTAGGGATTGGGACCCAGGCATCCTTTGGGGGTTAATGCTCTGTCCATCAATCTACATTATAAGCCATTGCCAAATATAATGGTAAAGCAAGCACGTTTTATTAAACTGATTTTTTGTGTGTTGACTTTGCTTAATTTGATGTTTTTGCCATAGAGATATGCTGAGGTCAGTTACACCATTGCATTCAGCTAGACCCTCAGAGGAAACTAGAATGTGGAAAACATTTTCTCATCCTCTAAGTCTTTCTCCACAGGGCTTCAAATCATACTGCAGTCCTGTACAAAGATTTTTAGAGTGTGGTGAATGGCTTTTAGAGAGTTTTTCAGGAGCACAAATTCCAGTGTGCAATTATTTATCAAGCCTCTGTTTGCATTACTCTTGTTAATATGACAACAACTTCCAAACTCTGTGCCCACCCAGTCACCATGAGAGAGGATTTCATCAAAAAGCATGATGGATTAGCAGCGGCAAGTAATATATATCCTACCAAGCAGTGAAATGGCTCAAAATATTTAAGTTGCAATAGATAGAAAGAGGTTTTACACTCAGAAAGAAAATCATAGAATGGAATGAAATAAATAATAGAGTTTATATAGGTACAAGACACCTCATTGTTAATTCCCATTACTTTTATAACTAAAATTCTGACCAGTAGAAAAATGAAATGCTTTTTCTTGCTTTTATGTATGTGGGAAGTGGCAGAAACAAAATTCAAATTCAGGTTAAGCAACACCTATTCTGATTTTTTTCCATTAAGCATCACATATCAAGGGACAACATGTATTAATGATGAATTTAAAATTAATCTCTGAATATAACTGGTTATGCTCTCCATATGTACATTAGATTTGGCAATAAAGCAGTATTAATAGAGTAAGCTATATAACTTTAAAATATACTTGCTGATGATGTACTTAAGTGTAAGAAATAAAATATTGACATAAAATATAAGGAACAACATTATAAAATATATGTTAAAGCCCGGCTATTCAAAATTCAGAGAAAAACGAATTCAAATAATCACCTACCTTATTTTTACTCTGGAGTGCTAAGGAATGGTTTTTAATCCAATTCTGCCCCCTAAGAATGTTTTTAAAAACTGTTACTTAAAACAATCAGTATATTTAAAAATCAGTAATATTTTAAAGGAGAGAACTGGCTCCTTTTTTTTAAATGGTCTTTGTTCCATCTCTTCCTCTTGACAAGAAATTATTCATAGATCATAGACCTAAAAACACATATTCATAATAACCTATTTTTCTTGGAGATTTCAAATTAGTTATTTTATCATTTATCCAGATTTTAAAGTATTCTATACTTTACAAATTGAGCAATAATTGTGATTTTCAATTGTACATAACAGGTAAGTGAAAATCAAATAATGTTCGGAGAACACACTTTGTTATGGCTTGACTACTTTTAAATTTATTGAGACTTATTTTATGACACAGACTATCATCTATTTTGGCAAATATTCCATCTAAACTTGAAAAGAATGTGTTTGGTGCTGTGTTTTTGTGGAGGGCTCTATGAATATCAATTATGTCAATTTGGTTGATAATGCTATGTAAGGGCTCTATATTTTTACTGATTTTCTGTCTCCTGGTTCTATCCATTATTCACAGAATGGTGTTAAAATCTGCAACTATAGTTGTGAATTTGTCTATTTCTCCTTGCAGTTCTCTCAGTTTTTGCTGCTTTTGTTTCGAAGCTCATTATTAGATATAGAAATATTTAGATATTTAAATATGTCTTCCTGATGAATTAGCCCCTTTATCATTGTGAAAAGATCTTACTTATCCCTCATAAAATTCTTTGCTCTGAAATCTACTTTGTTTGATATTAAGACAGACACAATGTTAGCTAACAATAAAAGGAATGAATTATCATGAATAAAACTGCAATAAACATGGTAAACTGTAATGAAACCATGTTTTCATTACCTTGGGATATATACCCCAAAGTGGAAATGTTGGATTACAAACTGTTTTCAAAGTGGCTGTATTAGTTTACCCTCTTACCAACAGTGCACAAGGGCTCCCTTTTCTCTACATCCTTGTCAACATCTGTTATATCATGTGTTCTTGAGGATAGTGATTCTAATATGTATGAGAGATATCTCATTGTAATTTTGATTTGTATTTACCTGATAATTAGTCATATTTGTGAAAAGAGTATCATTGCTTAAAACTTAGGGTAAAAAAAAAAAAGAAGTAAAATAAATTACCTTTGTCAGTTCATTAAGAATGAATGAGTGAATGAATGAATGAAAGGTCATAGACCTAAATGTGAAATGAACAACTATAAAACTCCTAGAAGATGACATAAAAAAATTTAGATGACCTTGGGTATGGCAAGACTGTTTGCATATGACACAAAAGACAGGATCCAGGAAAGAAATAATTTGTAAGCTGTACTTAATTAAAGTTAAGTACTTGTGCTTTGTGAAAGACAATGTCAAAAGAATAAGGAGAGAAGCTACAGGGGCACCTGGGTGAAAGAGGGAGAGATGAATAGTCAGAGCACAGAGAATTTTAAGGGCATGGAAAATACTCCATATGGTACTATAATAATGAACACAGGTTTTTATATATTTTTCCAATTCTGTAGAACATACAATATCAAAAGTGAGCTCTAAGCTGAAATATGGACTTTGGTTGATTATGATGTGTCCCTGTAGATTCAATTTTGGTTAACAAAAGTACCACTCTGGCAATTGCTGTTGATAACAGGGGAGGCTCTGCATGTGTGGGAGCAGGAAATACATGGGGACTCTCTGTATCTTCTTCTCAATTTTCTTGTGAGCTGAGAACTTCTCTTTAGTAATAAAACCATACATTAGGACACAAAACAAGTACTTTTTCCAACCACAAGTATATGAAACTGGAAATCAACCACAAGAAAAAATCTGGAAAGGACACAAATGCTTGGATGTTAAATAGGATGCTATCAAACAATGAATAGGTGAACAAAGAATTCAAAAAGGAAATTAAAAAAATACACGAAGACAACAAAAATGAAACCACAGTAGTCTAAAATCTTTGGGATGCAGCAAGTGTTTCTAAGGAGCAAGTCCATAGCAATACAGATATACTTTATGAAACAAAAAAGTCTCAAATAAACAACCTAACCTTACATCTAAAGAGCTAGAAAAAGAACCAACAAAATCCAAAGCTGTGGAAGGAAGGAAATAATACATATTAATGTATAAATAAACAAAATAGAGACTAAAAAAACAAAACAAAAAAAAAAACCAAAAACCAAACCAAACCAAAACAAAACAATGAAGAGAATAGACCAGAGGAACCAGGAGCTGGTTCTTTGTAAAGATTAACAAAATTAATAATCCATTAGCCAGATCCCTCCAGAAAGAAAAAGGGCTCAGAAATCAAAATCAGATATGAAAGAAGAGAAATAACAACTGACATATGCCAACAAATGAGACAACCTAAAATAAATGGATAAATTCTTAGAAACATATAACCTCCCAAAACTGAACCAGGAAAAAATACAAAATTTGAACTGACCTATTACCAGCAACAAAATTGAATCAGTAATCAAAAACTCCTAACAAACAAAAGTCCAGATATATGGCTTCAAAACTGAATTCAGCTAACGTTTAAAGAAGAGTTAACATCTATTCTTCTTAAACTATTCCAAAAAATAGAAGAGAATGGAAAGTTTCCTATTCTACAAGGCCCACATTACTCTGATATCAAAACCAAATAAAGATACTACCAAAAAAGGAGAACTACAGGCAAGTATCTCTGATGAGCATAGACACAAAAAATCATCAAACAAATATTAGCAATATATTAAAAAATATATTAAAAAAGCATTCACCATGATAAAATGGAATTTATTTCTGGGGTACAAATATGGTTCAATATTCACAAATCAAAGTGATACATAATATCAACAAGAGGATAAAAACTATAAGATCATTTCAGTAGGTGCAAAACATATATTAGACAAACTGGACCATTCATGATAAAAACCCTAAACAGGGTAGATTTAGAAGGAACATACTTCAACATAATAAAGTCCATATATAAAAAAAAAAAATTCATGGCTGGGACTCCTGGTTGTGTCAGATGGAAAGCATCTGCCTTTGGCTCAGGTCATGATCTCAGGGTCTTAGGATAGAGTGTTGGACTCCCTGCTCAGCAGGAAGTCTGCTTCCGCTTTTCTCTCTGTAGCTCCCCCTGCTTGTGTGCTCTCTTCTCTTTCTCTCTCTCTGTCTCTCTTTCTCTCTCTCTCTCTCTTTCTAATAAATAAATAAAATCTTTTAAAAAAAATCATGGTTAACATCATACTCATTGGTGAAAAACTGAAAGTGTTTTTCCTAAGATCAGGAATAAGACAGGTATGTCCTCTGTCATTACTTTTATTCACCTTAGTATTGAAAGGGCTAGCCACAGCAATCAGACAAGAAAAATGGATAAAAGTCATTCAAATAGGTAAGGAGGAATTACAACTATCACTATCTGCAAATGACATGATACTACATGTAGAATACCCTAAGGACTTCACCAAAATAAATACTAGCATTGATCAATAAATTCAACCAAGTTGTAGGATACCTAATATTTTAAAATACTTTGGAATAAACTGAACTAAAGTGTTGAAAAACTTGTACTCTGAAAACCATAAAACACTGATGAAAGAAACTGAAGATGACATAAACAAATGGGAAGATATACCATTCTCAATGATTGGAAGAACAAATATTGTTAAAATGTCCATACCACTCAAAGAAAACTACAGATTTAATTCAATCCTTATCAAAATACCAACAACATTTTTCACAAAACTAGAACAAATAATCCTTAAATGTATATGGAACCACAAAAGACTCCAAATTGTCAAAGCAGTCTTGGAAAAGAACAAAACTAGAGGTATCATAATCCCAGTTATTAAGCTATACTACAAAGCTACAGTAATCATAATAGTATGTTACGGACTCAATTGAGCAGAACAGAGAACCCAAAAATCAACCCACAATGAGATGACCAATTAATATTCAGCAAAGGAAGCAAAAATATTCAATGGGAAAAAGACATCTTTCAACAGTTGGAATTGGGAAAAGTGGACAGTTACATGCAAAATAATGAAACTGGACCACATCCTTATACCATATATACAGAAAAATAAACCCACAATGGATTAAAGACCTAAATGTGAAACTTGAAACCATAACAATTTTAGAAGAGAGCACAGGGTAGTAATTCTTTGACAATTGTGTAGCAACATTTTTCTATAAATGCCTCCTAAGGCAAGGAAAACAAAAGCAAAAAGAGACTATAGGGACTACCTCAAAATAAAAACCTTCTTCACAGCAAAACAAAAGACAACCTACAGACTGAGAGAAGATATTTATAAATGATATATTCAATAATGGGTTAGTATCCAAAATATGTAAAGAACTTAACCACTCAACACCAAAAAACCCACAAATATTCCAGTTAAAAAATGGATAGAAGACATGAACAGACATTTCTCCAAAGAAGACATACAGATGACCAACACACACATGAAAAGAAGCTCAACATTACTGACAGAGAAATGAAAATCAAAAACACAATGAGATATTACCTCACACCTGTCTAAAATCAAAAGCACAAGAAACAACAAGCATTGGCAAGGATGTAGAGAAAAAGAACCGTTGTGCACTGTTGGTGGGAATGCTAACTGGTACAGCCACTGTGGAAAGCTCTATATAAAGAGTTACTGCAAAAAATTAAAAAAAGAAGTACCATATGATTGAGTAATTCCACTACTGTGTCTTTACTCAAAGAATATGAAAACACTAATTCAAAAACATATATGCACCTCCATGTTTATTGCAGCCTTATTATAATAGCCAAAAATATGGAAATAACCAAAGTGTCCTTTGACAGATGAACGAATAAAGAAGATGTGTTATATATACATAATGGTACATTATTCAGTTATAAAAAAAGAATGAAATGTTTCCATTTGCAACAACTTAGATGGATCTAGAGAATATAATGCTAAATAAAATAAATCATAGAAAAACAAATACCCTACAATTTCAATCCTATATGGCATTTAAGAAAGGAAACAAATGATCAAAGGAAAAAAAAGACAAACAGGGATGCTTGGGTGGCTTAGTTGTTTAAGTGTCTGCCTTTGGCTTGGATCATGTTGGCAGGGACCTGGGATCTAGTACCCCATCAGGCTCCTTGTTCAACAGGAAGCCTGCTTCTCTCTCTGCCTGCCCCTCCCACTGCTTGTACTCACCATTTCTCTCTCTCTCTGACAAATAAATAAATAAAATCTTTAGAAAAGACTGGGTGGCTCAGTCCTTAATTGTCTGCCTTCAGCTCAGGTCATGATCCCAGGGTCCCAGGATTGAGCCCCACATCGGGCTCTCTGCTATGAGAAGCCTGCTTTTCCCTCTCCCACAATCCCAGCTTGTGTTCCCTCTCTCGCAGTCTCTGTCTCTGTCAAATAAATAAATCAATCTTTAGGGGGAAAAAAAAAGAGAGAAGAGACAAACAAAAGATCAGATTCTTAAATATAGAGGACAAACTGGTGGATACCCTATGGGAGGTGGGTGGGCAGATGTGTGAAACAGGTGAAGGAGATTAAGAGTATATTTGTCATGATGAGCATTGAGTAATGTATAGGATTGTTGAATTGCTATATTGTACACTGACACTAATCTAAAACTATATTAATTATGCTGGAATTAAAAAATATATACATATATATAAAATAAAACAAAGACAGAATGGAACAAGAAAAATGACAAAAATCAAAAGCATATATTACAAAAAGAAGTTCAAATAATTTAAACATTAGCCTAATGAAGAAGTAACATTTTATTTTGTCTTAATACCACAGGTACTACAGTTCTATTGAATACTAAATGCTCTTGGAAAATCTGCAAGTTATTCTCAGAATACTGGCTTATCAAATACTGACCTAGAATGTTGTAATCTTCATTTGCTTTGTCTACCTACTTAAGTTCTAACCTTAAGTCAAGTCTATCCATATTCTATATTTCTCTGCTAGTTCTTCTTATTTTTTCTTAATATTTAAATTATTTTTATTTAAAAAACATGTATTTATTTCTATAATATTGCATATCATTTAAAATTATTTGACCTAAATAAACTAGTTTATTTAAAATAAACTATTTTGAACATAACACTGTATGTTAATTATTCCTGAATTAAAATAAATAAATAAATAAATAGATTTATGTTCTCTATCTTTAAACAAATAAATAAACCTTTTTGGGTATATTGTAGAAGGAGACTAGCTCAGGAGTAAATTTCCATCTGTAGCAAACTTAAAAAATTAAATATAAACCTTAAAATTAAATTATGTCTCATATATAAACAATTTTAGGTCATCATATTGAAAAATCTGCAAAAATAGTAAACCTTACCACTTCAAATCTTCTAAAATGGAAAAGAATGACCACATTGAATGTTGGTGAGTTGTAGAAATAATAGAACTTTTATACATTGCTGCTTAGAGTTTACACATACAACTTCTAAAGTCAACTTTTAAAAAAGTCATTTCTGAAGGTAATCATTTACGGTATGTTTCAGCAATTGGACTCTGAGGAGAAAATGCTCCCAATAGAAATGAAAACATGAACAAAAAAGATTTGTATAAGCTTTCAGAGCAGCTTTATTGGTAACTGCCAAAAGCTAAAAATAACTCAAATGCCAATCAACAGGAAATGGATAAAATAATTATGTACATTGAAATAATGGAATATTACTGAGCAATACAGAGGAATGAACTGCTGAGACACACAGCAATAGGGATAAATCTCATAATCATTATGTTGAGCAAAAGGAGACATAAGCAAGTATGTGGTATAGGACTTAATTTATAAAAAGTCCAAGAACAGACAAAACTAATATATGGTGATAGAAATAAAAACAGAGGTTGCTTACTGGATTGTTTGAAAGGAAGCATAAGGAAGCTTCTTAAGATGATGCAAATGTTTTATTTGTTTTATTAATATTACCTTCAATGTTTTATTAATATTACATATAAAACTTGTCAATACTGTTTGATTTTTATACTTAATTTTACCGTATGCATTCCTTGCTCTGCATATAATTTTTACCTCAGTAAAAGTAAAGAAATAGGATTTTGAATATGAAAAAGAAGAAAAGAACTCTATTCAAGAAAAATTTTGTCAAAAGCAGAATTTAACAGATTCTTATCAAATGTTTAATTATTACTGAACATAAATAAAAACGACAACACAAAGCAGTAACTGAAAAAATGCAAGCGGTTACTGTCCAGGGCTATTACATCTGATTCTGATTCCCTATGATTGCCTAAGTGATTTTATTTTTAAGGTTTACCTTAGTACTACAGATTACTTTGACTCCTAATATTCAAGGCTGAGACAGAAGAGTTGTTTGGGAAATGATTACAACACAGGTTAAATCTCCAAAATTTATAAATGTCCATTCATAAAATAAATGATAACTTACCTTCCTTATCACCTCAGTCCTTTTTTCTTATGTTTATTACATCTCTTTCTCCAGTTCCAAGTGTCCCTATGTGAAAGCAACACAGATAATTCTTCAACGAAAGGTTGCTGAAGATTGTAAATAAGCACTCAGATCATGGGTTCTCAACTTGGTTGCATGTTAGAATCACCTGGAAAATTTTGAAGTGGTAATGGCTGAGTCTCACTTGAAACTCACCCCCAGAAATTCTAACTTTAAGTAATGCTGATAATCAGCAACATTGGGAAACCACTGACTGAGAACTATAGTTTGTATTAGGGACAGAAACAGAGGTCCCAATACCTTACCCCTGAAAAAGGCATGTTTTCAGCAGTAAATTCTTTGGGGTCCTTGGGTTTTAAAAAATTAATGTCAAAATATGTGTGGAAAAAGCAATGGAAAAAATGGAGACATGTCACCTGTCACAGGTAAAACCTTATTAATCAAAGCCCTAGCAAACCAAACTTCAGCCACTTTCTTGAGAAAGGTTGGTCCTGAATTTATTCAGCAGTACCTGGATGATGGCCCCAAACGAGCTGGGGGATTATTTCGAATTGCTGAAGAACATGCACCATCCATCATTGTCTATTGATGAAACTGATACCATTGGAACAAAAGATATGACTCAAATTTTGGTGGTGGGAAATTCAACCAACAATATTGGACCTGTTGGACCAGTTGGACGGAGTTGATTCAAGGAGTGACGTAAAAGTTATCATGGCCACAAAGCAAATAGAAACTTTACATCTAGCACTCATTAAATCAGGCTGTATTTAAAGGAAGATCGAGGGGCGCCTGGGTGGCTCAGTGGGTTAAGCCGCTGCCTTCGGCTCAGGTCATGATCTCAGGGTCCTGGGATCGAGTCCCGCATCAGGCTCTCTGCTCAGCAGGGAGCCTGCTTCCTTCTCTCTCTCTCTGCCTGCCTCTCAGTGTACTTGTAATTTCTCTCTGTCAAATAAATAAATAAAATCTTTAAAAAAAAAAAAAAAAGGAAGATCGATTTTCCCATTCCTGATGAAAAGACTAAGAAACATATTTTTCAGATCCACACAAGCAGGGTGGTGCTGGCTGATGGTGTAACCCTGGATGACTTGACCACGGCTACAGATGACCTCTCTTGGTGCCGGCATCAAGGCAATCTGTACAGAAGCTGGACTGGTGGCTTGAGAGAATATAGAATGAAATTAACAAATAAAGACAAAAAAATCTAAATAAGGTATTCATTATAAACAACAACAACAAACCCAAGAAGGCACCCCTGTGGGGCTCCATCTCCAGCAGACCACAGTTTACTTCAAGGAAATGATTGGGAGTGTCCTGACTCCTCTGAAGGATGAGGTTGGGGAAGTTGCCCAAAGGAACCCATGTTCCAGTAGCTCTTTCTTAGCAGAAAATGCTGTGTATCTTTTTGAGGTGATACGTATAATACTTGCCAAGATGCCTCCATCTGCTGCTCACACGCAGTGCTTTCTCCCCAATAAAGCATGCTACTTCTCAAAAAAATTAAATAATAGAATTAATTGATTAAATTTTTAGAAAAGGAGAGGGGAATGTCAAAATTAGGGGAAAAAATTTGATCAGGCTGCATTGAAAGTATGCTATATTTATAGTACTTATGGATGTATCTCTCCATATAGTTTCCTAGTGGTTTCTGGATATTACAAAATACATACTTGCTTTATAGAAATCTACTAATAACATTTTCCTGTCTGGCACGAAGTGGGGAAACCTCATCTCCACTTAGATTCCTTTACCTTTAGTTTTCCAAAATTTAATTATAATACCTGTTTTTTTCTGTTGCTTTATTTTTTTTTAATTTATTTTATTTTTTTAGGATTTAATTGTTGGGGTTCCACTCACTTTCTTGAAAATGTAGGTTTGTGTGTTTTGACAACTTTGGCATGTTTTCAGCCATAATTTATTCAAATGCTTGTTTAGCTCCACTCTCTTTCTTCTCTCCTGTGGGACTATGAAGATGCATATGTGGAATCTTTCATTATAATTCTATAGGTCCCTGGGGCTGCATTCAATATTTTTCAGCTACTTTTTCTCTCCATTGTTCGTAGTGAGTGAATTTTATTGCTCTGTCCTTAAGCTTATTGATTCTATCCCTTGTCATCCTACTATTGAGTTCATCTAGTGGGTTTTCAAAAGTACCTTTTATTCTGTTTTCTAGTTATATAATACCAATTTGATTCTGATTTTTAGTTCTATAATATGAATTTGATTGCTTTACAAATCTTAGTTCTGCTCTGGGATTTTCTTTCTTTCTTTCTTTCTTTCTTTTTTTTTTAAATCTATTTCCACAGAATCTGTAATTGATCACTGAAGCATTTTTATGATAGGTTCTTTAATATCCTTGTGAGATAATTTATTTCAGCCTTGGCATCAGTTGACTGCTCTTATTTATAGTAAATAAGAAGTGGTCAATCACGCTAGGGGACTTTATCTTACTCTTTAGGCATAGATGATAGCCCACAGATTTGTTTGCTTTGTGAGTGGCTTGACTCTTTGTAAGTGAGGGGAGAAGGAAAAATTTTATCTGCCTATAGAAAGGGGAAAGAGGCTTATATCCCTGCATTCCTGAAATTGTATCTTTATTCCAGACATTTGTTAGGTAAATAAAATGTTTGATGGGTGCCAGATTGTCTTCTATAGACTTCTCAGCCTAAGAGGAAGAACTCTTTCAACGTCAAGGTTCTCATTCTTCTTGAAATATAGATATTGAAAAACATAGCTCCCTGTGCTCAGTGCTCCTTGGTGGCTTGTCTAGAAACCCTGCCAGAGTATAATCATTTGGTCCTCTTAGAGAGAAGAAATTTTACTATTATTTTATATCAGAACAATCGAGTAGATAGATGGCTACGGATCTAATTTTCATGTTATATAAAGAGTTTCAGGAGACTATGACCTTTTTATAGGAATACTGAGAAACCCAGAGAAGATTTATGTCCCCACAATTAGGAGACTTTGGGCTTATTTCAGTGTTTTTGTTTGTTTTTTGAGAGAGAGCATGAGCTGGAGCAGGACTGGGTGTGTGTGGGGGGGTGTGGTCAGGAACAGAGGGAACAGAAGGAGAAGGAGAGGGAGAGGCAAGCGGACTCCAGGCTGAGCACAGAGTCCCTGCAGGCCTAATCCTACAACCCTGAGATCCCTACCTCAGCTGAAATCAAGCGTCAGAAGCTCAACCAACTGAGCCACCAAGGCATTCCTATTTCATTGTTTTTACCTTTATTCTTTTAGTAAGCAGGCTCCTTATTTAGGTTTAGGCCCCAAGTCTTAGTTCACTTTTGTAGGCTAGCAGTGGACCTTTCAGAGCCTTTGCAATTCTGTCTTGGTTGACTTGGTTTGTCTGTTGCAACTGGTGCTTTCCTTTCCCTTGATCATGCTGTGTGTGTGGGGGGGGGGGCAGTTGGTGATTCCCCAGACTGGAAGATTAGAAGAGGGATCTGGTGGGTTCCACCAGAAATTCCACTTGCTCCTAACCTGAGCCAGACAGAGTCTCTGGACAAAAAAGAGGGGGATCAGGTCCACATGGACAAAGAAGCTGCTAAGAGAATTGTCTTAACATTTAGCAGGAAAAAAAAAATGCTTCCCCAGCAGGCTGCTTGTTGTCTGTGGGGTTCCTAACTGACCTCTTTACCATCGATGTTGTCAGAGGGATTCTCTTTTGATTCAAGAAGGAAATCAGCCTCCTATGACTGCCTTCTGTTGCTAGGCTGGAGGTCTGAAGACAAGAAGTCTGGGTGGTCTTTGTGTGTTTGTGGGAGTATAGCCAAATTGCCTCCATGCTGTTGTTCAGGTCTTGGCCTTTTTAACCCACTCACCTTCCTATTGCCTTGTCAGTGCTCTGTCTTCACTGTCTCTTGAATTATTTCCAGGGTTTGATAGTTGTACTTTGTTGAAAGGAAGAGGAGAGAATAGGGAGAAATGAATCTGTACTATCTTGTCTGGACTGAAGGTCCCTTACTGTACTTTAAAAGAAGTAAAAATGGAAATCTAAGATGTACTTTAGGGAAAGAAGACAACCTATAAAAACATGTTCTGAACGTCTAAAAAACTTACTGTTGATACAAGCATATAAAATTGAAGGAAAAACTGATAAAAAAGGAATTGTGACATCAGATTATTTTGTAAGTATCTTTAAATATTTGCTTTACAAAAGCAACAATGAAGCGTAGAATGTTTATTGTGCTGTGTTTTGGGAAAGAAAGATACTTTTGAGAACATTATGCCTTAAGAATTGTCTTGGGCCTACATAAAAAGAGTAGCCAAAAATATATACCTTTATAAGATTTACTTATTTAAAAATATATATAGTTTTATGATTTTTAAAGGTATTAGCTTTAATGCATTTTGATGACTAAACTATTCACTACTGATATCAATCACAACCAAGGTTATTTTTTAACTGTATCTTATTATTGTCTTATTGTCATATTAATTTATGGCTTTAACTAAATGGTTTCTTTTCCATTTTCTCTTCTTTTAGCACATATGGGTTGTATGAGCCAAGAGTAAAACAGTTTTCACACTACCAGAATGTTGCTCTATGTTCAGGGCTGGGCAAGAGATGTAATCCCACGCAAAGAGATATACTTGGATTTTGGCAGGGACTATCAGGATAAGTACACTCTCCTATTAGATGAGGATGCTCATCCCAAAAGCTGGGTCCCAATCTTGTAATCACATGTGGTTTCCTGTCTGAAAAAGGTAACCTAAAGAAAGAGAATCAACTGATGGAAGGAAACCAAATTTAATGACATCAGTTGAACCTCTAAAAGAAGTTGTGTTAGGATGCCTGGGTGGTTCAGTTGGTTGAGCGTGTGACTCTTGATTTTGACTCAGGTAATGATCTCAGGGCCTTGAGATCAAGCCCCACGTCAGGCTCTGTATTCAGCATGGAGTCTCTCTCCCTCTCCTTCTGCCTCTCCCCCATACTCTCTCTCCAATAAATAATCTTTAAAAGAACTTGTTTCAAAGTCATCCATTCCTCTGAAATTCTTGATTTCAGAAGTTAACACATTCTCTAGGTTAAGCCAGTTTGAGTAAGGTCTTTTTATCTGTATCCTAAATATTTGTAAGTATATACAAGGATTACAGTGTGCTTTCACTTTTATTTAACTCATTATCTTTATCTCTATCTTTCCTGGAAGATTAAAGTTCAAAGAATTGGGGTCTAATTTAACTGCACAGGTTTCTTTCTGAGGTGTGGTCAGTTGGTAATGACTGAATATAATTTCTCTCTTTCCACTAGCTATTTACTTACAGATAGGGTACCCCAGGAGGACACATAAAAATAGTGATCACTCTTCATTAAGAGGATCAGAAGGAAATTGGGCCATCTGTGATGTTCCCAAAGGTAAATAATAAGTGGATGTCAAACAAATAACAATGAGAAACCCCGGCAGGGTTTTTAATGTTCTGATAATAACAGAAGCTGTGAGTGACCTATGCTGTAACGGCCATAAATGATCATGAACATGAATGAGTCATTAAGGTTTTGCTATTCAAAATTTTACTCAAAATAGAGGACATCCTAGGATGGGAATGAGGTTGAGAGTGAATATACTTGTATTATGGATTATAAAAATTTTTACTCAACAGCATACATTATATCAAAATTGAAGCCTTTAAAAAATAATTATGCTGTTTAAATTCTTAGCCTTTCCAGATTTACAACTCTAAAATACTTTTTAAAAAACTATCAAATAGCTGTTTTCTGACTCCAGCTATATGATTTCAAATGGATATTTCTTGTGGACTATTAGGTAGGTCATTAGTGAAACCAGATGTGTCCTCACACTTTGTGTGTCTTCATACTGTCTCATAGCCAGAGAGGTGGCAAACCCGGTGACAGGCTTTTATTCCATGGAGGAACTAAATGATCATACCCACATTTTCCATTGTGGTTTCCCTGAAGTTGTACTCAGTAGCAGATCAAGTACATTATTTCTATTGCCAGCAGTGAGCTCATTTGGAAGAGATTCAATTCCATGTCAAGGACAATAACCTTCCTTGTTCCGCTTTCCATTCCTGTCCTATTTTGCACACACATACCCCTAAATCAGCCCCATACACCCATATACCATAGGCTTACAAACTGTTCAAGCCTAGTCTCCCAGCTTCCTCTCTACCCACTGTCCCAAGCTCCATATGTTTCATTTATAATGGGATCTCTATTCTCATTGTCTACACCACAGAACCTCTCAGGACCTTGCCTGTGGTGATTCTCCTGTTGAAAATGTTCTTCCTTTCTTCTCAATCTGTCAAGCTCCTTTCCATTCCTATGGTCTGGCTCATGACTTAGTATCTATGCACTTCCTGTCCTGACCCAGTCACTCCTTCCCTCTTCTCCCACAGTACCCTCCCGTGTCTTTATTTTATTTGGTTCTGATTCCTCAACAGACCAAACTGAGCAAGAAGAGAAGTTGTTCATTTGATATAGTTTCTTTGACTGGTGGTTTGTTTTTTACAAGAAATCCTTCTCTAATGATTCAGTGATTTAAAAATGATTCCAAGACGAATGGAATCATGTTAAGGGGGCAAATCCTTTCTAAGGCCGAAAGAGGGACTAAAGGATGTCAATGAAACCTATTCAAAATCATTGTGCATGTTTGCTTATACACACAAGAAATCATCATTTGATCAGACACATTCTAAAATGTCTCCCATGGACAATAGAGGTTGAGGACCACGGCTCTAAGGGTTACGTAAGAAAGCTGAAGATCAAGCAGCAGTAAGAAACTGCTCTCTGTTATTTTTTCATATGTTTCTTAGGATTTCTTTCTTTTTTTATTGTGGCAAAATAGAAATAATATTACATTTCCTATTTTAACCATTTCAAGTTTATAGTTCTAAGGCATTAAATACAGCTGACCCTTGAACAACACTAGCTTGAATAGCATGAGTCCACTTATGTGTGGATTTCTTCCTATAAATACAATATGGTTCTGTAAATGTATTTTCTCTTCCTTATGGATTTTCTTAATAATATTTTTTTCTCTAGCTTACTTTATTATAAGTATATAATCAATCATATGTACAATATACAAATAATGTGTTAATTGACTATTTATATTATTGGTAAGTTATCTGGTCAACAGCAGTTATTGAAAGATTTTGGAGAGTCAGAAGTTATATGTAGATTTCTGCCTGCATTGGAGAGCCACGGTCCTCACCTCTGTGTTGTACAAGGGTAAACTCTATATTCACATGTGCATCTTAAGGTTCTTTTTTTACAGGATAACATTTCTACAAAGGTCAAACTAGATCATAATGCTTTATTTAATTTGATTTTAAAAATGACCACAAAAACTCAATTATTACTAATCCCTAATAAGATTTTTAGAAATGTTGGCATGAATCAGCAGTCTCAAAGATAAAACTAAAATTGGAGTTCAATTATGGGTTTTGACATTTTAAAATAAAAGCAGTCCTTCTATGCTTTGCGCATAATGCTCTGTTTTGCAATTAATGAATGATTCAAAAGACAATGCAAAGGGATATCAGTATGTGAAATACAGTATACCTCCAATTAAATCATTAATCCATCTCCTTCTGCCCCAAACTGAAAACAAGCTAAAAAAAAAGATGTGAAGAATAATATTGTCTTGTGTTCTTACAGGATAAATTTAGACAAACTATTAAGGCATACATTTCTATATATTCTATTCTGGCCTGATGGCACAATTGTGTCTTAAGTAAGCAGGAATTACAAGAAAATTAATGTCCCATTTTTTGGTAATGAATAAAATTAATGATATAATTAACTTTGTTCATTTGATTGATTATCTCTTATACTAGGCTGTGAGTAAAATGTTCATTATTTTTTTTTTAAAGATGTTATTTATTTATTTGAGAGAGAGACTGAGAGAGAGCGTGAAAGGGGAGAAGGTCAGAGGGAGCAGACTCCCCATGGAGCAGGGAGCCTGATGCGGGACTCGATCCCAGGACCCTGGGATCATGACCTGAGCTGAAGGCAGTTGCTTAACCAACTGAGCCACCAGGCGCCTTAAAGTGTTCATTTTATTCCCAACTACATACTCAGATTCTAACTCAGAACCTGGTCACATAACCAGAATTCAATATGTTCTTGGTAAAGGAGTGTTTGTTTCATGCGATCTTTTCCTCCCCTTTTGGCCTGGCTTCTCTCCTACTAGCTTCCACCCACCCTCATGCCTCTCTCTCCTCTAATTCCTTCTTATCACCAAATTTTGACATATTCTCTGCTCTGTTTCCAACATCTTTCTTTTTTTTCTCTCTCAGAATCTCTATTTTTCCTGTCAATGTACATCTTTCCTCAAATATATGTGATTTCATACTACAACAGAAAAAAAAAGCTCTGTTGCTTTGTCTTCTTATAAACAGAATATTCAATAAAAATATTATTGTTATGCAATATCCTTTTGTTCCTCTTCTGCATTATTCAAAAGGTAAGATGTTATACATGATTTTTTTATTCTTAAAAAAAAAAAAAATCTCAATTTTTTTGTTTGTTTTGCTCAACTTTAGATTTTTCTATCCTGTGGGTTTGGAATCCTTGATATAAAAATGGTCTATATATCACAGAAATGTAGGGTGAGAAAAACATTACTGAAAGAGAGATCAATCTTACCGATCTAAGCAAAATTAACAGACATGTACAATTAAAATTCTTGCATTAATTACATAGCTTTTTAATGAGCTAAAAATAAATTATGAGTTTGTGTAGTTGCTTCAATTATTGGTTATTAGAAAGTGATTTTTCTGTATACCAGAATCATGACAACTATTAAAATAAATTTTTACACAATGAACTACATATAGACACAAAATAAAACAGATAAACTTCTTAAGCTTAAGGTCCTCAACCACATGTAAAACCAAACAATACATTAATTATAAACAAAATTACGTTCTCAAAAAAATTTGAATTAGCCCCATTACACTTATGTGATATGTACAGTTGATATACTGAAATTAATAACGTTGATGTTGGGTTTGGGAGTAAAATTTTCACCTTTTGAATTTTACTTCTTTTCCTGATCATTGCTATTCACAACAATATATTCCCCTTTGAGATGTTTCTATAATTGCTATGAATATACATCCTTTATAAAATTAGTTTTTTAACAGTTCCCCAAATCTGGAAGGACCAATTAATTCAATAATACACTCACTAAATATGATGATTTTAAATTAATACTAGTTCTAAAGACCAGTTACAAGCTAGTAAGTAAAAGGACCATGGTCAGATAATATTCTCCTGGAAATATAAAGGTTTTGTGGCCTGGTTTTTGTTCGTTTGTTTGTTTATTCAGTTTGTTTCGGTTCAGTACGTTTATACTAGTTTGTACTTTAGGATAACTTAAATCTTCTACCTCTTTCATTTTTTTCCCTCAGTTTAAATCACAGTGAAATCTTTGCTTGAATTTTTACCATTATATGATTTTTCTTTTACTTGTTATAGACAAGCTCATACACAAAAGCAAATAAATACAAAAATCACAGAGCCATGTTTGTTTACGAAGTTTACATCTAGTTTTACAGAATATTTTGACAATAATTTTTTCAAGATTATCATACAACTGAAAACCCATGGTTAAAAATACAGTAGACTGGGGCACCTGGGTGGCTCAGTTAAGCCTCTGCCTTTGGCTCAGGTCATAATCCCAGGGTCCTGGGATCAAGCCCCGCATCAGGCTCTCTGCTCAGCATGGAGCCTGTTTCCCTCTCTCTCTCTGCCTGCCTCTCTACCTACTTGTGATCTCTGTCTGTCAAATAAATAAATAAAATCTTTAAAAAAATAAACTAGACCTCTATAGACCCCTAAAACATTTCAGAAGCCTGTAGGAAGTACTTTTGTACACTAATAAGTTAAGTCCTAAGTAGAATATTAAGAAACATGTAGTGACATGCCTTCACTTTATATAGATTCTAAAACAAAGATCTAGGTAAGTATGTAACAGCATCACACCACACCGTTATAATCCACAAAAGTAAGAGTCAGAATCAGCTCTATCTGATTCCATGGCCTTTATTCTCCTCTTCACTGCTGATCAGTTTCTCCTGTTACTTATTTTGATATATACTTAGTGACACTATTTCACTACTTTGGTAAATACAGCTCAGCATTATGAACAATCCACCAGCTATTTGCAAATATTATATTAAATTCCAAGTTAAAATGCTCCAATATCCTTCCAAGTGCCACTAATTAGGTGTACAATAACCTTTCAAAATTAAAAGAAAAAAAAAATTAACTCAGCAATGCTGTCTGTCACTTACTTCTCTTTTGGACAGTGTTCGAGTTCATAGTGCCTTCGAATGGAATCCCTAAGAAAGTCCTGGGATTTAAAAAAGAGGGGGAAAAAGCTCATAGAAATTTCTATACTGTGTAGATGTGCTAAGATTAATAGGACTGGGAATTCCTTGGGGTGCCTGGGTGGCTCCGTCCTTAAGGCCTCTCTGCCTTAGGCTCTGGTCATGGTCCCAGAGTCCTAGGATTGAGACCTGCATTAGACTCTCTGCTCCAGGGAGCCTGCTTCTCCCTCTTCCACTCTCCCTGCTTGTGTTCCTCTCTTGCTGTCTCTCCCTGACAAATAAATAAATAAATTCTTTAAAAAATAAATACGGCTGGGAATTCCCAACAGAGAGTCATAAAAAGAGAGGGAAATGGAAGCTGGAAATTTGGAAGAAGACGATTGCTTACCACAAACATTTGATCATTTGTTCATTGTGCCATTTTGCGTAATCATTGTACCCAGCTTTTCCATCATCAAAGAATGCACCATGACGTTGTTTGAGTTATTCTCCTTTATTCAATGAGTTTATCAGTTTGTACTTCGTCTGTGTTTTAACTTTGAACTTCTCTCTGTGTTTAGCACCATTAGATTGGAAACTGCTATGGTGAATCTGAAATGGTATGGAGGCAATGGGAAAGCTGTAGTAAAGGAAGAAGAAAATTATGAGATATTTGATCTCAGTGGCAGTCAATTTTATATCTGGTCTTTAATGGAAAATAAGTGAACATTCTTACCCCTGACCTTTCACTTTAAAGTGAATTACTGTTATATATTTTCCATCATTACTTTTTCCTCTAATCTTTTTTTCTCATAGAATGCAATTGACTTGAATAAAATCCCATCTTTTCTGAATCTCAGCATGTATTCTGTTTGAGTGTGGATGGTAAGTTATTTTTTTCCTATAGCTATCTAACATGGATGTTCTTAAATAGCTTCAGGATAAATGTTAGGGCTTCAAAGGTTTTAGTTTAGTTGTTTTATCTTACCTTTAGCATGTTGTGCGCCATTTTTCTTAAAGTTGAAAAGTCTATTCCTTTAAAATTATTTGCATTAACTAAAAACAATGTATCCTAACTTTTGCTGGTATGGTCTGTATCAATTACGCCCTAAAGAGTATTAGGATAAGTCAAGACTATATAACAAACAACTAAGGAAGTATTGAATAGTCATAATAAATTAAAATATTTCATAGGGTATTTGAGACTAAATCGACAGTCAATTAAAAATGGAAAGAAGCTATTCTACAATATGTAACATAAGAAAAATGAAATCTTACTGAAACAGAAGAATGTTGTTAAATATTCATAGGAGCACATATTTGCTACAGGAAAGTAAATATTTGACCTCCTCCATGCTGTAGACTAGACGCAGTCTCAGACTCATGTCACTAGTATGTCCATGTGATCAGTTTAGGAGGATACCAAGACATGTATGGGTCTGTAAAAGTGATATAGGGCATAAAGGGACACGTTTTCTGTGGAGAATAAACAAAACAAAACAAAACCAAAAAGTCTTTTTCTGCCTAGTACAGCCATGGATTATGGCCTAAGAAGCATCTAAAGTATGTAGTAGCTTCACAGCTTTGGATGCTGGGTAAACTGACTAGTGTGTTTGCTCTTTGTCCATCTACTTGTTCCCATAAGCTGAGAGAATGTCCCCCACTTATCATTTTCCTAAGGATCAGACTCAAGTATGTCCTTATAGGAGACAAAGTAAAGAAGATCTGTATGCAACGTTACATCAAGATTAATGGCAAGGTCTGAACTTATACAATCTACCCTGCCCGTTTTATGAAAGTCATCAGCACTGACAAGACTGGTGAGGATTTCCATCTGCTCTATGACAGCAAGTGTTGCTTTGCTGTTCATTGGATTACACCTGAGAAGGCAAGTATATGTTGTACAAGATGAAAAAGATCTTTCTGTGGACAAAAGGAATCCCTCATTTGGTGACCCATGATGCTCACACTATCCTTTATCCTGATCCCCTCATGAAGATGGATGACACCATTCAGACTGATTTGGAGACTGGAAAGATTACTGATTTCATCAAATATGGTAATCTGTGTATGGTGACTGGAGGTGTTAACCTGGGAAGAATTGGTGTGATCACCAACAGAGAGAGACACCTTGGTTCTTTTGACATAGTTTACATGAAGGCTGCCAATGGCAACAACTTTGCCACTCAGCTCGCCAACATATTTTATCGGCAAAAGAAATAAACCATGGATTTCTCCTCCACGTGGAAAAGTACGCACCTCAGCATTACCGAAGATAAAGACAAGAGACTGGTAGCCAAACAGGGTAGTGGGTAGAATGGTTCCTAGGTGGCGTGATTGGAAGTCTTTCTCCTTAACTCAAGATCATATAACATGATAAAAAACAAAAACATAAACATCCAACTAAAATTTGTTCTACTTTTATTGTCATTATATACTGACAATTCCAAATAACGTCAGTGATTAAAGTGTTCCTCAAAACAGTGACTAATGCTCCCATGGCCTCTTTCCCTTGGCATGTTAGTGCTGAGGACTCAAGACTAGAGCCTTCCATGAGTGGTATGAGAGCACATTTGACTACAGAACAAAAATGGAATCTGTGGGTCCCGTGGTCATTTTTTTCTCTTTTCTACTCTCATGAGTTGAAAAGGAAAGACCTGGTGCTTTTTCTCTAGGTGTTACTTACATGGATTTCATAATAGTCCTTTTCTTAAAAATTTTTATAGCCATAAGAGAGGGCTAAAACTTGAAGCAAGACTGGAACATCAAGAAATTTATTCTAGGGAATTTTTCAATGTACTAAAATCTCTTAACATTTATTTTAAAAGGTATTGTTAAATTGACAATATTTAAATTTCTAAATTTATAATATTTAAAATTTATTTTAAATTTATTAAAATTTATCTTGAAATTTATTTCTTTGTTACTGACATGGAGAGTTTGGTACAAAAAGAAAATTTTAAAAATGCTTGAATCTTTGATGAAATAGTGGTACAATGTTACAGATATAGTTATATTTTAGTTGGCTTTGGCGCAGAAAGTTTCTCATTCTCCATCTATGTTAACCCCTTTCTCAAGTTCAATTTATTTCCCCCTTTTCTTTCACATGAAAAAAAAGAAAAAGTCATAGACTTCAATTTAGAAGCAGTAATAAGAAATAAATCTTCTGAGATTTTGCTTTAATTAAAAAGAGCTGTGTCTGCTTACCATTTTTTTTCCCTTTCTACATGCAATGATTCTATTATCAAGGATGCTAATGGACAGAGAAGTGGAATGTGTGCATTTAGATATGGGTACATGGACAAGAACAAATATTAATTTAATAGTTTTACATTACTTGGGAGGCTCTGTATATTATAATATTTCCCATTACAATTAGGTATTATATTGAGATACTCAATTTTTAAATACTTAATTATATTTTCAGAAAGGCAAAGATATTTCCGGAGGGAAAACCCATAACTGTCTTTTCTATTTTTCCCCCAAATGACTTTCTTTTTAGAAACACTGCATAGTTTTTTTTTCTCAAAACATTTATGACTCAGAAGAATTTCAGAAGCCACCCCTCTAGATCTAGAATATAGACAGTTAAGAGGGGATGGGTCCCTCAGACTATTCCATATCATGTGGGATATTGGGAATGTTCTTGCTGTCCAGGACAGGACCCACTAGCTACATGTGACCTCTGAATATTTGCAATGTAACTAACATGGTTAAGAAAAATTTAAATTTTGTCATTTTCATTCATTTAAACTTAAATGGATGCAGGAAGTTAGCTGCTACACTATTGTTCAATGTAGCATGTAGAGTGGGGTGTTTAAAATATACTTGCTCTGGAAGATGATTTTTCTCCTCACTATTTAATAATACCAGGAAAAGGTACTACTTTCCTATGTATATTTTAACCCATAAAGACTGGACTGTTCCATGAATCAGTATACCCTGATGTTCTAGTGGCTTAACAGAACAAGTATTTGATTTCATACTCTATGCCCAGCCTGCCTTGGGGGGTGAGTAAAGGACGCTGTGCTACCTCATGACATCAAGGGCTGCAGCTTCCATGAGCAAAAAAATGTGGATAACTCAAAAGGGCTCCTAACTGACTCCCACCAGAGTGACACATTGGACTTTGCCTCACAATTCATTAATCAGAGTAGTCACATGGCCCCAGGGAACCTCCAGAAAGGTTTGAAATCTTGGCAGAACCTAGAGCAAGGAAAGTAGATAGTGGTGAGCAGAAGAAATCACCGGTGCTCTGTATTTCACCTGTGTGATCATGGACCCATCAGAGTCTTCAACTTCCTGTTACTTCCTTCCCTTAAAACAGGCATATGAAAGCTGATCTCCTAAAGTACTGTGAGGATTAAATAGTGTTATCTGGTGGAAATTGTATCACACAGAATCTGTCTCATAGTAAATGTACAATAAAATTCAGTTCTATTGCTTTTTTAGGTCATCGTTCATTTTTTATGTTTTTTTTTCCCTTTTCACCATAATATTATCTACTTGCAATTTCACTTGATGTTATGTTTGTAAATTTTGTCCTAATAGGATGAGAAGATTATTCAGTGACACAAAATTAAAGGAAACATGAAATACGAGAATAATTGTTGACACAAAATATTTATTACCTAATAGTATACTTACCTGAGAACGCAGTTAATATAGAAATGCATATAAAAACTGGAAAAAAAAGTATGATCTTTTAGTTACTTTTTTCTTTACTCTCAGTAGTGAAAATTTCATAAATCTGAAATACTCTGCAAAATAGAACCACACAGTGTTTTCAGGCATGGTGTGGGTAATTTTGGGGTGAAGCAAATGGAAAATTAACCATGTGTAGTGAATACTTGAGTAAATATTAGAATGAAATATGTTTATATAGCTAGAGGGCAAGTTCCAGCTGCTCCTAGGCATAGTTAAATTATGCATTCTTATTTTAGAGAATATGTGACCTTTATATTGTGCTATTTTGGAAATGGCATCTTTTCATGATTTTGGTATGAAAACGCCATGTGTGGGGTGCCTGGGTGCCTCAGTCCTTAAGCGTCTGCCTTCAGCTCTGGTCATGATCCCAGAGTCCTGGGATCGAGCCCCACATTGGGCTCCCTGCTCTGGGGGAAGTCTGTTTGTCCCTCTCCCACTCCCCTTGCTTGTATTCCCTCTCTTGCTGTGTCTCTCTCTGTCAAATAAATAAATAAAATCGTTAAAAAAAAAGAAAGAAAGAAAGAAAGAAAGAAAAGAAAGCACCATGTGTGTTCTTATTTAATTGTGTCTGATCAGATTCTAACTAGTATTTAACAGTAATAAGGCTGCTTGATTAGTGTCCTTCATTTTAGTGATGGTTCAACCGTGATGGTTACAGTCTTTCAAATGAGTATGGTAGAAAGACAAAAACAGAAAAGCTCATCTTAGTTCTTGAGACTGAGACAACTTGACCAATGTTATATCTCATTAATGCCCCATGAGAGCTGAGGAGAGTTTTAGTCTCATTATGGTGAGGATCTACAATGCCTTCTGGTGAGTGTTCGATCACAGTAACGTATTGTGGAGTCACCCTGACCTTCCTCCCTTTTCCACCTGCTTAGATATCCTCATACCCACTGTCCTCTTCACACACACACACACACACACACACACACACGCACATGCACACCAGTGCCTACTCCTTTCTACATTTTCTTTCTTTTTACATTTCTCTGCTGTAGTTCTTAAAATGGAGACTATTGCCATCCTGGTTTGGACACAGATATATTCCAGAAGGGCCTATGTTATGATGACATGGCCTCAGCCACTATTGTGTTTCATTCGAGACTAGCTTGAGGCTGAGGCACTGCAAAGAATAAGCCAAGTCTGGTACAAAAAGCTCATCCTTTAAATAAGTAATCTCATTTCCCATGAGCTGCTATCTGCTGTTCTCCTACCCCACATTTAAAAACTCTATGGCCCCATACCCAAACTTGAGAAATCTGACCCAGATTTTATAATGTCTTCAACTATGAAGGTTAATATCCCTTTTGGTATAATTTTTTTTTTTTTTTTTAAGATTTTTCATTTACTGGAACGCCTGGGTGGCTCAGTTGGTTAAGCAGCTGCCTTCGGCTCAGGTCATGATCCCAGCGTCCTGGGATGGAGTCCCACATCGGGCTCCTTGCTCAGCAGGGAGCCTGCTTCTCCCTCTGCCTCTGCCTGCCATTCTGTCTGCCTGTGCTCACTCTCTCCCCCTTTCTCTCTCTGATAAATAAATAAAAAAAAAATTAAAAAAAAAAAAGATTTTTCATTTTCTTATTAGACAGAAATCACAAGTAGGCAGAGCAGCAGGCAGAGAGAGTGCGGGAAGCAGACTCCCTGCTGAGCAGAAAGCCCGATGTAGGGCTTGATTCCAGGACCCTGAGATCATGACCTGAGCCGAAGGCAGAGGCTTAACCCACTGAGCCACCCAGGTGCCCCGTGGTATAATATTTTTAAGCAATATTTCCCAGCATTCAACTAGAACTTGGAACTTCCTAAAACTTAGTAAATGTAATTTTAATATAAAGGACTTAATTTTTATTTAGGTAGGAAACTGAGTTTCCTAGATGCCACTTTATTTTCTGTGTATGTTTGTACGTGTGGGCAACGTTTCAGCCCTATTAAATCACCTTGTTATGCTCATCCTTGTATTTGAAGCACTGAGCCCAGGAGACCATCACTGACAAGAAATAGCTTCTATTTCAATTACTTTAAAATTCAGTGTTGTGTCCCTAATTTTCTTGGTACTACTTCTAAAACTAATCAGAATATGTTTTTCTGTCTATCTCAAAATTAATTGTGAAGATATGTACAAACCCATGGAATCTCTCATTTGTTCCTTTTCCAGGTGGTAAGATTTTCAAATCGAATTATAGTCTTTAAAGCTAAACTTCATGGTTTGCAAAAGCAAGGAAAAAAATAAACAACTATATAGTAGAAGGGACTGATAATATCCAATGAAACATTTTAGCAAAATACACCTTTCAAACCAGTCTATCCTAAAAGAAGTTTCTAGGCAAAATTACTCATTAGCATTTAATCAAGACAGTCCGGGGCCTTGCATATGCCTCCAGCAACTGTCAAGATACTGTATTTAAATGATGAATAAAGTGACAATGGAAACAAAGGTTCTTCATAGTCTAAAGTGTCAAATTTAGAACAGAGCATTAGTTCTAGAATATGTGCATATGAGGTTAATATTTCCCTGTCAAATTCCAGTACAACTTTAACATCTATTTCATGGTGAGAAGTATTTAGAACATAGATTTTAAAAAGAAACAGTTAAAATCCATCAATGCAAAATATGCATAAAAGTAAGGTGTAATTGTTCATAATAATATGTATACTTTTAGCTCAATCTGTTTTACAGTAATTAATAAAAATATGAATATTTATAGATTAGATATCAAACTGGGTACAAATATCTTCTTGCCTTCTCAAGGTCTCATTAAATGTCAGAATTTCTACAGTTTTATGGAGATTAAAAAAAGATTTATATTAAGTATATTGTGTTCGCATTTTTAAATATGTTAATATGCATATAAAAATAATATGTGTCTATATTTTTACTCTTATGATAAACTAAGGAGCGTGTGTCTGGCAAAAGTTATTTGCAGGTAACAAAAAACATATGATACCCTTCAAGCAGAAAGTATTGAATATAGGGAAATTGGTAAACACAAGCATGTTGGAAGGTCTGGAAAAGCAGGCTTTAGGTTGGGCCACCATTGTAATGACTGTTGTTGAAATCAGCACAATTGTTGTGCGCTGACCACAGGCACTTCCTTCGTTGTTGGGACCACCAGAACGTGGGTCTCTGCTTCCATGCTCAGGAGCAAAAAGAATGGCTTAAGCACCAGAGCTATCCTACTGTTGCAGGTTTGCTGGGTTTTTGTCTCATGGAGTCAAAGAATGAATCACAAAGAATGAAGTGAAGTGAAAGTTCATTAAGGGAAGGTGGCAGCAGAAAGAGAAGAAAAAGCTCTCAGGAGTGAGAGGGGTCTCAGCAGTGTTGCCTCTGAGGTTTTTTTAGGGTGGGTCTTTTATTGAAAACTTGACCAGGAAGCTTGTAGCCTTGAGATTCTTGTGACTTCTTGGTTTGAGCCAAAACTATTGATAATACCCTTAATGACTTACTTCTTTGAGGTCTGGTCATTTTATGTGATTACAGTGCCACCACCAAAGACACACACTCCCTGCCATCCAGGGCCAGGTGGGCCAGTGTATCCCTTAAACTCTTGTTCACTCTAGTTTAGAGCTCCAGCCTGCCAGGGATAGAGAAACAGGTGCCCCCTGTCTCTCCCTGACTCTACCTTAACCCTTTCCTTACTCATTATTCATTCAGTTCCCATTTAATGTAATTTGTACAACCCAAATTATAAAGGAATTTAGGAAATTTAGGCTTTTAGGGTTTTTTGTTTTGTTTTGCTTTGTTTTTGACTTTCTAGCCTCTGTGGTACAGGAGGACCCAGGAGAAGAGTGTTGGCCTCTAAGCTTAGTGATCCAATTTACCTGTCTGACACAAAATGCTGAACCAGATATTTGGAAAATAGGAGAAAAATGGAAATTAAAAGGGAGCAGATGGGCAGATTAACTGTGACACAGAGCACCAAAAGAAAAGATAATTCTAAAAAAAAAAAAAAAAGAAAGAAAAAAAGAAAGAAAGAAAGGGAAAAAAAAGAAATAAGGGATAATTCCTTTCTAGGTAGACCTAGAAGATACAAACTCAGAGTAAATATTAAAAAAGTAGGGTGTGATATGGGGAAAGTAATACAAGTGAAACATTAAAAACTGAACTGACAATTCTGGTTGTGTCACCCATTTTGTAACTCATAAAATAAATATGACTACCTTTATTTTAAAGATGTCTATAATATTTTCCTCTAAGGGCTAGAGACATAAGTTCAAAGTTTGCATTTCCTTTACTGTGGATCCAATCTTTGAGTTTGATTCAAAAGTAATAAACATTTACACAGTCACAGTATTATAAACACCAGCAATGTGTTTTTAATGTTAGAAAAAATTTATAGTTAGAAATGGAAGCCTAATTATAGTTTAGAATAAAATACAAATACTATGTTCTTTCATAATACAAAGAATAAATATTAGAAGTATAACAACAGAAAAAAATTTGAAAGAAAGACTCAGGGACTAATTTCATAAAATTTTATAGGGGAGAGGGCTTGTTGGTAAATCCTGACTAAAGGTTTTATATTAAGATACAGAAGATTAGTCATAAAACTATTCTCCAGAATTAATAAAAACAATACCATTAACATAGATAACTTCTATGAATTGGGATTAAACACAGAAGAAGAAAGGCTTCCAATTTTCATGCATATGGTCTATCTTATTTATGAAATATGTTAATACCAAACCCTCTTATTGCCACTGAACTCTGAATTATACCACGTTTTTTTCGACCGAAGTTTGAGACCTGTTTTTCCCTATACTGACTCCATCCACTAGAAGGCACAGAATGGATATTTCAACATTCCCTGAACTTTATACTTAGATCATTGCTGTTTTTGTCTCCTCATTTATGCTAGGTTATGGTACCTATTGCTTGAATATAATTACTGTCAATATGTGTGTGAATCCCAATTTTTATTTCTAGCTCACTGGTTTCCCCTACACTTTAGACTCAGATGTAAAGCTTCCTGCTGGTCATCTCTATCTGGGTAACCCAGAGACATCTGGAACTCATCATACCCAATGCTGGCTCTCTCAGTTACTGGAATCACTAGTGACCTAACAGAGTACAGGGTCTTAGTGGATGATGTGGTTTAAAGTTGTGAGGTTTGGAGCCATCAGCCAAGAAAGAATTCTTGAGATGTCTTTGGTGCAAAATGCGGTTTTATTAAAGCATGGAGACAGTAACTGTGGGCACAAAGTGCTGCATTGGGGTCATGAGGAGTGGCTGATTATATGCTTTCAAGTTGGGAGGGGGTTAGGGATGGCACAAATCTCCAAGGTATTTTGGAAACAAGCTTTCCAAGACCTTGAGGGGGCTAGCTATTGTTAGGAAAAGGTCATTTATTACCATTTAATAAAACATTAGTCATGGCCCTTCCGATGTTAATCAGTGGGCCATATGCTTGAGGGATGATTAAAAACTTATCTGGGGAGGGGGGGAGATGGGAGAGATAAAAGAAGTTTTCAAGGGAATTTTTATATGTTAAAGTAGACTTGGAGAATACTCTGGGGTCAGGATAATGTGAAGCTAAGATTGCCTTTCGTGCTAAGCAAAGTCTTGAGATCAAGACAGCTGAGTTCCAGAGAAAGCTTACTCTGCCTGTTTCAAGGACTTGTCAATGGACTGTAAGTGGTAAGGAAATTTAAGTTTTCTTTTTTTTTTTTTAAGATTTTATTTATTTATTTGACAGACAGAGATCACAAGCATGTAGAGAGGCAGGCAGAGAGAGTGAGGGGGAAGCAGGCTCCCCACTGAGCAGAGAGCCTATGCCAGGCTCCATCCTAGGACCCAGGATCATGACCTGAGCTGAAGGCAGAGGCTTAACCCACTGAACCACCCAGGTGCCCCAGAAATTTAAGTTTTCTTTTGCATTTGCATCCCACATCTGTGGAAACCTCTCCCACTCAATCATTCTTTCCTCAAATCAAATTCATGTGAATTTTTTTCTTTGAAAATATTTAATCTTTCTCCCCCTCTACTTTTCTTTGTATTATTTTAAGCTTTCATGTGTTTTGGTCTAGAACCCTACAGTAGAGCCCTCCTATATCCCTGTTTTCAGTACTCTTGAATGTCCCATTTTCAACAAAGCCATCAGAGGGACTGCCTAAAATGCAAATTTAACTATGCTTCTTCTCTACTCTAAAGCTTTCAGGGGCTCCCCTTTCCTACAAGATATGGGCTAAGAGCCACAATATAATTATGTGACTCTTTATATTATCTATATCTTCATGCACCTTTTAAATTTCCCCTTTGTATTTTTATTTCCACAATCCCAAATAACCTGCCACATCTTACGTATATCCAGATGCCAAAATGTTTCTCTTCTCCATGTCTTGCTTGCACTCTCACTACCCTGTTCCTTAGACTCCCTACCTGCTCTTAAGAGGTTTTCATGACTAGTCCTTCTCCATGCTTACTAATGTATACCTTCTAAACACGTTTTATCCCATGTACGTAGTACTCGTTGCACTTGCCAGAGTATCTTAGAACAATCTCTTTTTTGTGGGTTTGTTTTTCAGATAGCCAGATTCTTGGAGTCAGCATCTGGGTCTTAATTACCTCTTATCCTGTTGGCACATCAAACAAATGCTTGTCAGATAAATTCATTAGTCAACAAATGACCTATTAGTGATTCTTTTGTCAGTGGGCATAGTATGCCTTTTCCATGAGATGCTCTTGAGCTACCAGAATTGCTAAAAAAAAAAAAAAAATAGCTAAGTATCTTCTATAAAATAATTTTCTAAAAATTGAAAATGTTAACTGGCACATTTAATGCAAATGAGGGTAAACATGAAACTCTTTTTTTCTCATTTTGTTTGTTGCTCCCGTCCTAAAAAACATGTTTCTTTGAGCAGGTGCCTCCAGGTGTCAGCCTGCAGGAAGTCATTTAAAACTGGGGCACACCAGGGTAGTTTCCATGGAAGCAGAAATTAACCCCCAGGAACCTCATATGTTTTAAGAACCTTCAGGAGCACATCTGGTATAGCCTCCATCAGAGACAACAATTGAGGCACACTCTTATTATAAAAGACAAGTGGAAGGAAGAGCAGCCACCTTAATCATTTCCTATACTGCTATAAATTTTTCTTTGAAGTGGTATGTGTTTTATATGAATATTCAGAGTAAATAGCCACCTTTTAATTTTATTTTTTATTTAATTTATATTTAATTTATTTTTAATTTTTTATTAACATATAATGTATTATTTGCTTCAGGGGTACAGGTCTGTGAATCATCAGTGTTACACAATTCACAGCACTCACCATAGTACGTACCCTCCCCAGTGTCCATAACCCAGCTGCCCTAAACTTCCCCATCAGTCTCCAGTAATCCTCAGTTTGTTTCCTGAGATTGAGAGTCTCTTATGATTTGTTAAAGTGTTCTTTTCCCAAATCATAAATTATTTTGATTTAAACTATTGTATAATAGTAATATTAGATATTTAAGATAGATAAACACTTTCTTTCAAGTAGTTTACCCAAGCTTTTGCTTTTTGCATGAGTTTTTCTTTTTTTTAATATTTGTAAATACATTTAGTCATATTTTCTCAGAAAAGGTTTCAATAACTAAGAAAAAGCCTGGATGAAGATCGTGAAGGAACTCATCATGAAGGAAAACACTGTGTTCTAACAATTCTCATTGTTAGGAAGAATTCTTTAAGGATCATACTGGGTTTATTTAACAATCTGTACCCTGCACTGTTACAAGGGTTTTGTACATATTAACTCATTTAATATTATACATTTGTAAACATGAACTCATTCAATCTTCACTGACAGAGCTACTGTCTTTAATAGAAACAATTATCATCTGCCCCTTTCACATAAATGATCTCAGGGTCCTGGGATGAAGCCCCACATCGGGCTCTCTGTTCATCAGGGAGAGCTGCTCTCTTTCTGCCTGCCTCACTGGCTACTTGTGATCTCTCTCTCTCTCTCTGTGTCAATTAAATATTTATTTGTAAATAAATAAAATCTTAAAAAAAAAAGGTTGAGAGCAATAAATTGACCCATATTGGTCTGACTCCAAAGGTGTTATCATTCCAGTTTTACTGCACCATCTGTTTACAAAAATACAGGAAATCTCCTAAAATGTCATACAGTCCATGTGGTGTGTTCTGAAACTTCTGGCAAAGTCTGCTTAAGAAACTTGTCCAGATCATATAGTTAAAAAGTCTCAAAGCCAAAGGTGGACCTTTATCCATTTGGAATCAAGTTCAAGACCATTGCTGCTGTGTCAAGTCACCTCTTTCTTGTTTCTGCTACAGATAAACAGAGATCCCAATTAACAAAAACTTAAAAAGGACTGTTTAGATCTCATTTCATGCAGTTTTAAGATTTGGAAAAATGAAAAGAATATGAATGGAATGCTTGTCACAAATTCTTCTACAAGTGTTTGTCCCTTGCTTTTGTCTGAAACCTGCAACTGCTTAAACTCCTCTCACATCCTTGTCATTTCTGAGATTTCACTGGAATAACATTGGATGATGAATTTCCACAACATGAAAAAAAGATTTTGCTTAATAAGCAGATCCAAAGCAAAACGAAACTCTTTCTCACCTCTATTTCAAAATTGACAATGAGATGTACAATTAATGAAACAAGAATTTTAAGGAGAGCCATGTCCTTTAACCTGTATTGTGTACAATTAATGAAACAAGAATTTTAAGGAGAGCCATGTCCTTTAACCTGTATTGTAAGTATCAGTAAAATATTATTAAATAACACTAAATTAAAAAATTCCCTTTTTTGGGAGGGGGGCATATCCATTGAAATGTTCTAGGAAAAATTTCAAACCTATGATTATTCTAAGCATCCAGACTCTTGTTCTTCCATACTACCATTTTCCCACTAAACGGAATCATGACCCCTTGGAGAAATGAATTCATGTATGGAATTAAAAGGTACAGAGTAAGCCTGGAATGCATTGCTAGATCAGAATGTAAGACAGCTTCCAAGTTTCATTGGTTCATGTCAATGACCCAGAGACTAAATTAACAGAGGATCATATTGACCAAGTGGCAATAATTTTAGATCAAAAGAATATTGATTGAATTTGTCTTACAGTTAATATTAGAAAAATCTTAAGTCCATAATGAAATGTACACACAAAGATGTTAACAGACAGTATTGATTAAGATGAAGAGGATAGAACACATTCTGCTGAGTCTTCTAATCAGTTATTTTTTTTTTATCACTAAATTGTTGTGCCAGGAAAGAACATAAAATTAGTAAATGTAAATAAAACTAAGAGGTTGTTTATCTCTACTGATTTGAAATCTTCTAGATTGTCATTTTGGGCCACAAAAAAACATGTAAGTTATCTTGAATTCACTTGGATATACTTTTAAGTATCTCTAAGAGTTTTGTGATCTTTTTAAAAAAATTTTATTTATTTCACAAAGAGAGAGAGATCACAAGGAGGCAGAGAGATAGGCAGAGGGGGGATGGAGAAGCAGGCTCCCCGCTGAACAGGGAGCCCTATTCCAGATGTGGGGCTCGATTTCAGGACCCTGAGATCATGACCTAAGAGGAAGGCAGAGGCTTAACCCACTGAGCCACCCAGGTACCCCAAGAGTTTTATGATCTTAAGATTACAAAGATGGGTGAAATTTTATCAGGTTTAAAAGCATTTAAACCTACCTTTTTTAAAGGGCTTTGGGGAATATCAGAGTCATTATACAAAGAATTTAGGTGATGCTGTCTCAGCTAAATAGTCATTTAACAGGTAAAAATCCTGAACAGTCTCTGGAAATGGCACTGAGGGCATACATCAAATGGAAAAGTACTTTTTCAAGAACATCTACTATATCATAGTAATAACAAAGTGTTTGTGGCACTTGACCTCAACTTGTCCCCTCTGCTAGTAGCTTAGACAGAGCTCCTTCTCCACATAAGTCTCACTTTTAGGGCCACAGTTCCAATCTGGATATGATAGGACACTAGAAATTTTTGTACCATGTAGTTCTGTGTTGCAGAGGCTGTATTCTAGCAAGTGCATTTAGGAGTTCTGGAGCTCACTTTCCCCACTTCACCCAAAATAACAAGGCAGGCCAACAAATCTGGATTCTAATAACCCTGACAGCTCACACTTAGGGTGAAGGTTCAAGATCAACTATTTTCTCAAGACAAGGATGCTTGCTATCACCCCTTCAACAGTGTAGTGGAAGTTCTACCCAGGGAAAATAGGCAAGAAAGTGAAATAAAAGGCATTCAAATTGGGAAGGAAGAATTAAGACTATTCCCACTTATATACAATATGATATAAGATAGCTATCTATCTATGCATTTACTGAGAGAGAGAGAATTCTAAAGAATACACTAGTGCATAGGGATACACACATGGACACAAAATAACACTAATAAATGTTTTCAGTAAAGTTACAGGATACAAGATCACTATATAAAAGTTAGTCGTAGGGGCACCTGGGTGGCTCAGTTAGTTAAACATATGCCTTCGACTCAGATCATGAACCTGGGTCCTGGGATCCAGCCCTGGATGAGCCCCACATCAGGCTCTCTGCTCCAAGGGGAACCTTCTCCCTCTCCCTCTGTCACTCCCCCATCCCTGTGCTTTCTTTCTCTCTGTGTCTCTCAAACAAATAAATAAAATCTTAAAAAAAAAAAAAAAAAGTCAATTGTATTTCTATAGACCAGCAATAAAAAAATACAGAAATGAAATTAAAATAATATCATTTATTACAATAGCATGAAGAACACTAAGTTACTTAGAAAATATAGCAAAACAAGCTCAAGACTTTTACATTAAAAACCACAAATCAGGGATACCTGGGCAGCTCAGTCAGTTAAGCATAAAATTCTTGGTTTCCATGAAGGTCATGATCTCAGGGTCATGAGATTGAGTCCTGTGTTCAGCTCCAAACTCCACAGGGATTCTGCTTGAAATTCTCTCTCCTTTCCCCCTACCCCTTCCCTTACTTACACACACTCTCTCCCTCTCTCAAATAAATAAATATATAAATAAAATCCTTTAAAAAAATTCCTACAAATCATTATTGAAAGAAATTACAGGAGATCTAAATAAAGGGAAATACATCCTGTGTTTTGGATTAGAAAATGATATTGTTACAATGGTAATATTCCCAAAAATGACATATAGATTTAATAAAGTATATAGAAAAAAACCCAATTTCTTCTTATTTTATGAAAAACTGATCCTAAAATGTATATGATTCTGCAAGTATTATGAATTGTGTTCTCCCAAAATTTATATGTTGAGTTCCTAATCCCTAGTACCTGCAAATGTGATTGTATTTAAATGTAGGTCCTTTAAAAGGTAATTAAATTAAAATGAGATCTCTAGGTTGGGCCCTAATCCAATACTAACAGTGTCCTTATACGCAGCAGAAATTTGGACACAGACAGACATAAAGAGAAGACCGTGTGAAGACACAGTCTATAAGAATATGGTCACCTATGAACCAAGGACAGAGGCTTCAGAAGAAACTAACCCCACTGATTCCTTGATCTCAGACTTCAAGCTTTCAGAATTTCAAGAAAATAAATTTCTGTGGCTTAAGTCACCTACTTAGTTACAGTAGCTCCCGCAAATTAAAACAGCACATAGGACATAGGACATAGAACAACCAAAACAATGTTAAAGAAAAAGAGAAAATTTGGAAGACAAACACTTTCTGATTCTATAGCTCAATACAAAGTTACAATATTAAAAACAGTGTTATTGGGGCGCCTGGGTGGCTCAGTGGGTTAAGCCGCTGCCTTCCGCTCAGGTCATGATCTCAGGGTCCTGGGATCGAGTCCCGCATCGGGCTCTCTGCTCAGCAGGGAGCCTGCTTCCCTTCCTCTCTCTCTGCCTGCCTCTCCGTCTACTTGTGATTTTTCTCTGTCAAATAAATAAATAAAATCTTTAAAAAAAAAAACAGTGTTATTTGACAATGTTATTTGACATCATTTCCTGGTGTTTTTTAGTTGTTAAGCTGTATACTTCAACACTTTTTAAATACATAGTATTAGTCAATCCTTTAATGTTTGTGTATTTTTGAGTAGAAGTGCCTCCTTTCTCTGTGGATCCCAAAATTACTTAACAAAGTAGGAGGTGATTGAATGTATCTTGACCTTAACCTATATATAAAATGAAGAGCTATAGTAATAGGATGTTAAGGAGTGGTGGGAAGTGGCCTCCTGCCTTCTGACCTTCTGGTTATTTAATGTCCACCTGGCTTCTTCCTGCTTCCGGGGACTTCTTCTTAGTTACTGGTGGAAGCCATACATAAAAAATATACATGTGTGTATATATATATTGTTTATTGCATATGTAGTATATACATATTATATATCTGTGTGTATGTATGTGTCTATACATACATGCGATATTCTGACCACTTTGCCTTGCTGGGGAAATTTTAAAGTAATTTACTTTTTTTTTTTTTAAAGATTTATTTATATATTTTAGAGAAAGAGAGAGAGAGGACGTGGGGAGAGGAGCAGAAGGAGAGAGAGAGAAAGAGAAACAGACTCCCCACTGAGCAGAGAGCTAGGTGTCGGGCTTTATCTCATGACCTCGAGATCATGACCTGAATCAAAACCAAGAGTTAGACGCTTAACTGACTGAGCCACCCAGGAGCCCCTAAAGTAATTTACTGTTAAAAGCTAGGCAAGTATCATTCATGTAACTTCAAGAAGTTACATGCCTTCCCTTTCCTTGACACAGATCACAGAATGTTATCATTCATTCATTCATCCATTCCTGAATATATTCAAAAGGACTCATTGATTATTCGTGAATAATAATCACACTGTCAATTTAAAGCTAAGAAACCATCTTCTTGAAGTGAAAGCCTAGTAGAAGAGATAAGCTAACATCTAAAATTGTGTTTTTAAAGCAGGCAATGCGTATTAAGAATAACTTTAGTAATTTACTAATTTAACCTTAAAGATAGTCCACTGAAGTTATTCAAAATGTACTTTTATATCTGATTCCAAAATCTTTTTTATAAATGGTATATTTTTATCATATATGAATATATGATAAGGACGATATCTAACTTATATACAAAGCCAATGCCTAGGATTATGTGTTAGCTGAGCTTGAAAAATCCTTGATAGGGGATCATATTTAGTTCTTATAATAAGTTGATTCTGTTGTTTAATTGTGTTGGCAAAACTGTTTCACCATTTTCATTTGTGTCAGTTATGGTATCTCCCAGTTGATGCTTACAATACTCCATTTACTGCTCTTGTATGTCTGTTACATTGACCTGGCCCATTCAATCTTACTGCTCCGTCACTGTTTACATTATTATTCAGAGCATATATTATCCAGAAAAGTGAACTGTACCTGCCTCTCTACCTACGAAATAAACCTCAGAAGAGTAGGGCATGGACTGCAACATACTACATGTTCAAAAATTATTTATTTAATAAACCATTGACCTAGGTGACTGTGCATTCTAGTGGCAGTTTTCAGTTCTCTGAGACGAGCTAAACATTCTCCCAGAGGTTCAACATTCGAATACTGATTTATGCTAATCATGCTTCTCCTTTCATTTGTCCCCATCCCACAGAAATAAACTTCACTTTCTTAAGTTACTTGTAATCAATTCAAACTTTTAATTACTTTCTTTGCCCCAAAGTGAAAGTCTTATTTCTGAAAATGATGTATTATGTTGGAATTTGCTTTATCAGTGTACGTAAGTTTAATTAAAGTAGAGAAGTTCTAGGTAAGTTTTCCTGTCAAAACAAATTTGTTAAACATAGTTATATTTGGAACCACTGAAAAACAAATTATGCACTGTAATCCTTGATTCCAAGGATTCTATTATTTTTTGTTTTGTTTTCAAGTCAGTTTATTTTTAAAAACTAGTTTGAATTATTATGTTGATGTTATAGTAAGCTAAAACAATCATAAATGTCTAGGGTAGTTTAACTATATAGTTTAAAATTTGTGATTATGCTATCCATTAAAATTCTAATAATATTAAATCTATTTCATGAATATAAATTATTATGAGCTCTATTGTCTTATATTTTTGTGATAATAAAACAAATGTTATGCATGTTTGTTTTAGATAAAAATATTTCACAGGTTTATAAAATATATAGCACAATGTCTGAGGTTTGGTATAGAAGAATATTTACTGACTTCTGTGGATCACAAGTGGAAGAAACATTTTTATTCAATCATCAAATTCAAATTGAGTAATTATAATATTTCAACATTATGGTAGGCAGAATAATCAGGAGTTTTTCGTTGTTGTTGTTTTTGGAATTACAATGTCAAGTTTTATCTTTGTTAAGATGATGCAATTAGATGTTCAGTTTGAGTCTGAGTTATAGAAAACAAATACATGAAATACAAAATCACAAGCAGTAAATGAGACCACTTTGTCATACCGGAAAGAACATTTATTTTAACAGAAATTTGTATAATGATAAATACGTTTTATAGGATGTGAATCATGAATCAAACTTTTTATTCATTTTTCACTTGACCTAACATATCCAATGGAGTATAATTTGGAAAGTTTTGATTTGACTTAGTAGTTGTTTATATATTTAACGTGAGCTAAAGCGAACACTTTGTGTTGTTTTCTATGTAGCTTTTGTCTTATATAAGAAACTAATAAGAAACACTACTCAATCTCTTCTGTTATTTCTGTTTTTACCACTATATTTTACTTCTTAATTCTCTTATCTCAGACTTGTGTATTATCTACATTCTAGGTGATATCCATCAACATCTCCAGGTATGTTTTTAAAACAAACTGACAGTTCTTCAATGTTAGAACATTGCTTTTTCTCCCCTTGAATTCCCAGGGATCATACATTGTGTTCCATTGTCAGATTCTTTTTGTACTCACTTTAATGGCAATAATGTTAACCTCTCAGAAAGAAGTTGAAATGCCTTAGACTGTTAAACAAGGCCCTTCGCAAGTTAATCTGAATTTACTTGATCAACCTAACCTCTTTCAGTGTCCTATCCCAATATTCTTACTGTCCCTCCAAAGCTAATGGTGCAAGTATTGAGCTCTGTATCATATCTTGAGAAATCTAGCATAAGGTTGTAAGAGGTTGAATTTCTAGGAAGAGCTGAAGTTAGTTATCAAAGTCTTGAGTAAAGGTAAAGAAAAGGGATCCCAAATGAATTTGAGTCAATAACTGAGTAAACAGGAGTCAAGCTTTTTGCATAGGAATAATTTAAGAACCCAAACAGAAGACGACCATGAGGGTGCAAGTGGAGAATAGGGGATGGTGCCGTGGACATGACAAGATCTGAGCAAAATCAAAACAAAGAAAACCTGCTTTACACAACTTACATAAAAACACTAATTTTTTTTTTTTTTAAGATTTTATTTACTTATTTAAAAGAGACACAGCGAGAGAGGGAATACAAGCAGGGAGAGTGGGAGAGAGAGAAGCAGGCTTCCCAGCAAGCAGGGAGCCTGATGCCTGGCTTGATCCCAGGACCTGGGATAAGGACCTGGGATAAGGACCTGAGTCGAAGGCAGACGTTTAACAACTGAGCCACCCAGGCGCCCCCAAAGCATTGTGTCTTATAATTGGAAATCCAAAGTGAGGTGAGAGTGAGAGCAATAGCTTAGTGATATTATTAAGCGTCAGATTATTTTCTCCATCTGTCCATCCAATAAGGGAGCAATCGAGAGCAATTATGTATGTCTGGTTTCCTTTCTTGTCACAAAATGAATGCTTATTATGATCATAACTATATGTTTCATTGTTTCTACTCAGCAGGCAACTTTGCAAAGTTCATGACCTCAGCCAGACATGTTCAGTTCAGGTCATGTGACTGCCTTGGACTAAGGTGAGTCACCATCAGAATATCATGGATTGATTGGCTTAGAATGAAAAGGATACAGTTCTGAAGCTAAGGATGAAGGCCCTAAGTCATATGGGGCATAGGGATAGTAAATGAACAAATTAATTTCATTTAGTAATGAAAGAAAGAAAGATTCTATGTAGACCGTCAACATGGCCAATACAATAAATTTATATGTCATGTGCAAATAGTAAACAAATAAATCAGATGAACGAATAATATATGACTAACAAATGAATAAGTGATTAAAAATAAATAATATGAAGAAAAGTAAAGAGTCTTACTTTTAGTAAAGAATCTCAGAAGTTTCAGAACACACCACATGGACTGTATGACATTTTGGGAGATTTCCTGTATTTTTTGTAAACAGATGGTGCAGTAAAACTGGAATGATAACACCTTTGGAGTCAAACCAATATGGCTCAATTTATTGCTCTCAACCTTTTTTTTTTTTTTTTAAGATTTTATTTATTTACAAATAAATATTTAATTGACACAGAGAGAGAGAGAGAGATCACAAGTAGCCAGTGAGGCAGGCAGAAAGAGAGCAGCTCTCCCTGATGAACAGAGAGCCCGATGTGGGGCTTCATCCCAGGACCCTGAGATCATGACCTGAGCCGAAGGCAGAGGCTTAACCCACTGAGCCACCCAGGTGTTCCCATTCTCCACTTTTTATTTGTACAGCTTCTCTTGAGTAACTTTCTCTTTCTCTGAGTTTATGTTTTTTAGCTTAAAAAATCTTAATTTTGTGTAATACTGTTGGTAGGGGAATAAAATGAAAGAACATATAAAATATATTTAAATCAAAATCATCCTCTTCCTTAGTCTTATCAAGGAATGTCTTTTTCTTGTATAATGTAAACTTCAAGACATGGGTCAAAATCATTTCATGTTTTTACTGTCTGCTGCAATAGATTGCAAAAATGGCAACAATCATCACTTTCTCTGTATCCACACTCATTTGTCACATGTCTTTGCAGCTCTTTCTATCAAAAGAGAGTCTCCATTTTCCTACCCCTTGAATCTAAGCTGGACCTGCAACTTGCTTGACTCATAAGACATTTTAGACAAGACATAATGCCAGTTTCAAGTGTAGGTTTCAAGACTTCCTTCACATTTCTGCATTCTGTCTTTGTCCTCTGTGCCATATAAACAAGTCTGGACCAACACACTGAAGATGAGCGACCAATGGACCAGAACTGAGTCAGCTCAATTTCTCAGCTGAGGCCCCAGCTATGGGCTAGCAAAGCCAGTTGCTGGCTCCTTTTCAAATTTGAGAGCTAAATAAATGCTGGTTGTTTTAAGCCATTAAATACTGAATGATTTGTTCCACTGCAATAACTAACTAGTTGAGAGGTGCCTGGTTGGCTCCTTAAGCGTTTGCCTTCGGTTAGGGTCATGATCCCAGGGTCCGGGGATCAAGCCCAACATCGGGTTCCTGGCTCAGCAGGAAGCCTACTTTCCCTCTTTCAACTCCCCCTGCTTGTGTTTCCTGCTCTCACTCTCTCTCTCTGTCAAATAAATAAATAAAATCTTAAAACAAACAAATTAAAAAACCCTAACTAGTCCACATGTCCTAAGGCACATTTATTCCTTTTGGCGTGCCAACAGTACATTGCACTTTTTAATCAGCCCACTTAGCACATTATTCTTAGGCTTGATACTGTCTTCCTTCTTCTGTGAAGCATATTTCCCACAGGACAGGGACCATTTATTTTGATCATATTTGTAGCCTTAAAACTAGGTTAAATACCTGACAAACAGTAGATATGTAGGAAATGCTATTAACTGGTGAATTTAGTCTAAGTGGTCAGGTTATTTGTAACACATTGCAAAACTTAAGTTATCTCTTCTTTCCTTAGCTTATCCAGATAATGCAGCCATGACTTGCTTTATGTTTTCTCATAGCTGCAGAGGCATGAAACATCCTGAGAGATTCACTGACATTTGCTATCCAAACATTTTTGTTCCAATTAATAGTGGTGTTTCTCAAGGGGAGTGCAGCACAAATGAGTGGTCTCAGAGACATTCTCTCCCTGGGAAAACTGAAGTGGAAAATCAAAATATGCCATGGTTTTAATGAAAAACAGTTCATATAACTCTCAGTAGAAGTGGAAAACTGGGAATTATATTGTGAAATAGAGCGTGTCAAACACAATGTGGCCATTGCTCTCAGCTATTTTCTCTGGAATAATTCAACAGCAAAATCAATGAATTGACCAACTTATCTCTTTAACAAACCTGTAAGGATTCCATTATTTGACTATGTTACTCTTCTAAAAATCTCTTTCTTTACGTTTCCTACCTGTTAGCCATAAAGCAATTATGATTTGCTTTATGTATATGTTACATATGTTACCATTGTATAGGAATTCAATGCTTAATCACATCTACACAAATACATTATCATAATATATTTGTAAAACTCAAGTGCATAAAAAGTCATTTTTGTTTTAATGATCAACAATTGAGGGAAGAAGCTTCAGAAAAAAATTACCACTTTCATTTCATATTAAAGACAGCAAAACACAAAGAATTAATGTATTAAATTTCACAAAGTAGTTAACTAGAGTCAAATTTAGAACCGAAGTCTTCAAAATCATTGTCTTTTTTTGAACAAATTTTATTCTATCTGATTTTTTTAAAATATGAATTTTTGTATTATCTCCTGCTTTCTTCTTGTTTTTAACCATTGAGCACCAGGTTATTTATTTGACTCATAGTTTTACTTTAGGGCATCAAAGAGAGTTATGGAAGCTTCTAAACCTGACTTCCGATGGTAGCAACTTTGCATAGGGAGGAAGTCACTGCCTGTGAATATAAATAACTTTAAGGATGATCATGAAGAATATATACCTTTTGGTTTCTCAAATAAGTAAGTTAAAGGAATTTGCAGCCTGAGGTGATTCTGGTATTTTCAGTAAGTATGTGATTTTACTTACACATGGTCAGATGTACATGTTAGAGAAAAATTATTCTTCAACTTTATCACATATTGTCATTCCTTCTTCCATTTAATCAATCTTCACACAGTGTCTACTATGTTACAGGGATCATGCCAAGTCCTGGCTTTATGGTAGAATACAAAACCAACATGGTGCCTGACTCATGGAGGCCACACTCCATGTGAGACACATATTTTTAACAAATAGACACGTAAGTATGAAATTTAAAATTGTACTTAATGTTTTGGTGAAAAGAACATTCAGGTGCTCTGTAAAGAAACAAAGAGAAAGATAGATTAAGAGAGAATTGCAGGATGAGCATGCGAAGGAAATGGAAGAGTGGAGTCTGAGAGACGGGTGAGAGCTTGGAGTTCTGAGGGCCTGCTAGAAGGAAGTGAGTGAATCTAAGAGTGCCAACAGCTAAATTTTGTGAAGGTGGGAGAAGCTAGGTCATATAGAACCTTCAATGTCAGCTTGCCTAAGACAATTGAGAATTTTTTAGACAGATTTTAAGTTGAAGAATATTATGACCTAATATTTTTTTAAAGAGTTTAATATGGTTTTTTAAATATCACCATGGCTGCTGTATGGAGATGGTTGAGAAGGACAGAAATTGAGAAACAAGGTAGACAAGTTATCAGAGTACCAGAGTCAAGAGATTTTGTTGGCTAGTACTCCTGTGGGACCAATGAAGATGCGATGAAGTATACATAGTTTTTGATTATTTGGGGGGTAAAATAATGCAATAGCAATCAAGCCATGTGACTGGTTGTGTATGGGAGTTCAGAAAACTTATATATGTCAAGCATGACCTGCAGTTTTGTTGAAAGCATGTCTTTTATCTTGGATATTTCCAGGATTCCTAGGAAAAGTTGGATGGATATATTTAGGGAGCATTCAACTCAAGACCCATGCTATGACATGGAAACACTTGAAGATGAAGAAATTAGGCTAAGTGAAACAAGCCAGCCACACAATGACAACTATTGTATGATTCCATGTATATGAGGTATTTAAGTAGTCAAATTCAGAGACGGAAAGTAGAATGGTGGTTTCCAGGGTTTGAGGGAAGGAGGGAATGGGAAATCAGTGTTCAAAAGGCACAGAATTTCAGGTGGGGAAGATGAAAAATTTCTGGAGATGGATAGTGGCAATAGTTTACAACAATGTGAATGCACAGAATGTGTACTGAACTTTGCACATTAAAATGGCTGAAGTGGTAAATTTGTGTAATATATATTTTACTCCAAAAAATTAGAAAGATATTGATCTCAGCAAATCAATAAATCTTTTTACTAGAAGGAATTCATGAAAAATATGAATATTTAGGAATGTATTCTATATTAATTTAATGTATAATCTATATCTATGTGTATGAACTGAAGTATAATGTATGAAATTGTACATCATTGCTTTGCTCGCATTTTGAATTTGATTCAGCAACGCTCTGAGGATGCCTTGCATGCTCTCTGTGTGTCAGGTCTGAGGCACTGTCTTGTTCTTGTTAAGATCTGGTGTTCCACTTTTTCTCATTTTAAATAACTTTCACCTGACTTTCATTTCCATACCAATAAGTTCATTCTAGCAATAAAATTTTATTGTCAGTCTTTCCAAGTTTTTATTTTCACCTTTTTATGAAGACTATCAGGAGACATGAAAGAGCTTTACCCTTATATACCCATGTGCCACTCAAATTTATTTCCTAAAGTTAATCAAAAAGTTTTGGAGGATTTACTTTCTCTTATGGTTATCCAAATGTGTCAATTCAGTAACGTATAGGTGTTCTAAAAATTCAGCACCATGAAGACTGTGCTAAAGCCATTGTAATTATGAAACTGAATGCATCCTGAGCTTTTTGAACGTAAAGAAGATATCTCTACCCACCCCACGTCACGCTTGATGTCTTACCTATGATAGGTGCAAAAAAAGACTTGACTGGTAGAGAGGATATGTATTATCACCTGTCGTCTTTTGACTAGCCTTCTTATATTTGGCTAAGCTCCCATGTTATTCAACAGAGAAGTGAAATAAGTCAAAGTCCCAGCTTTCTTTATATGAGAATGTGGGCATTCAACCTGTATTTCCCCACTCAGATGTCCCCATGTGAGACCTTAAGTGAGCACCACAAAGGCACAGATCTGCCTCAAGCTATCCTTTTGCTGGAGCAAGCGATGGTAGAGGTGTCTGGTGTTGGGGGACAGCAGTGGCTCAAGATCCAGTTCTTGAGCCAGAAGTGGCATCGGTGTGGGGCAGCTGTGTTTGCAGAGTGGTAGATTTCCTTGCATTAAGTGCTAGGTGAAAGCAGGAGCAACAACAACATTGTCTTCATAAAACATTTTGTTTGTTTGTTTGTTTGTTTGTTTGTTTTTATATTCCTTCAATTTCTTTTCCTAGAACCAGAGCCTCAGTCCTGTTTTTCTAGGTCTCATAATGATTTTATATGCCACCTACTATACTTTCAATTAATTGTATTTCTGTTTCAACAGGGGAAAACTGAGTCTAATCTTTACAACAAAGAAGCAGATTGATAAAATTGATAGAAATATTTGTTTAGTAGTCAGCCAGTTGTTAATCGATGGCATTTATCATTCATGCATTCAGTCATTCATTCACTTATTCAGCATCTACAATATCCCAAGAAGGGAGTTGGGAGCAAGGTAGGCAAAGACTAATAACATAATACTTTGCTTACAGCATATTTAAGTCTAGTCAAGAGAACTGGTCCGTCAATGGTCAATCAATCACAGTGATAGTGAGATGAGCAATATAAATAAACAAACAGAGAGGGATACATGAGAATGCAAGAGGAACACCCTTGCTAGGCTTGAGAGATCAGAGAAGGCTCCTGATTAAAAAAAACAACAAAGACAAACAAACAAAAAACAAAACAGTGTTTTCCAAAGTTTGGTTAATAGGTCACCTGCATTAGAGTTACCTGCTGATGCTTAAACATGCCAGGTTGCTTGTCCTGTTCTATAACTACTGCATGAAAATTTTTGCTTTTTCAACAGGAGTCTGCATGTGTAGCCAGAATGTCAGGAAGGTAATTTGGGTAAGGGAAGGAAATGGATCTGGAAATTTCCCTGTTCAAAGTGCCAAAAGCGGGAAAACCTGATTGATTACTCTCCAAGACCAAAGACCGAAAGGTATAGATAGGGTTAAGGATCTCTAGACTGACATGCTTTGACATTGATGTAAAGTGCCAAAGTTTGGTGTCAAAGAGGTCAACCTTCTAATCTTCCACTATTACATTGCCTGTATTGTTATGGTTGTGCAACTGATATTTCCCCACTTTGACAAAAAGGACAGTGAAACCACACACATTAGAAGATGGTGAGGACTCAATGTTATTAAATGTATAAAAACGCTGACTTTTAAAAATGGTTAACCTCACTACCTTTCTATGTGTTTCTGCCAAAAAGGGTTGCTTCCTTTTAGTTTGTTTGTTCGTTTTAGAGGTATTGGTCTTCAGTTGTTAAATATGAATGTCAACTCACTTCATGCCATGCAAAGGAAAGCAACTGCACACATGGGAGCTTAATAAACAACTTTCAACAATAGTGGCTTATACCTTAAGTCTTGTGTAATATTATTGACTTCACATTACCTTCCACTCAAGAAACATAGCCCTTTAAGAAAAACATATGGGGATGAATTTGTTGATTATATGAACATTGGCTCTGACCTAGCTTGCAAAAAATAGCAAATGAGAGAAAGACATATTTGGCTAAATGTCAAAGAAAATATTTTAAAACATATTGGGGAATATGTTAGCAGATGTTTCTCAATGTTTAATATTGTTTTTGGTGAAGCTTACTGTTGGCATAATATTTTCACTAAGATCTAAACTGCTTTGTTCCTAAGAAAATGAAAAGTGTATCCACCTCTCTGATTATGACCCTTTTGTTACTTATTTGAATAGAAGAGAGAGGACTAGAACAATTATGCTTGAAATCACTCTTTATTGAAGCTTTCCATTTTGATATTTCATGCTGTCCTTGTTTTCTTGATTTCCTGTGAATTCAGATATTATTTTCTAATTATGGCGAGACAATAACAGCTGAGCTACAGCAGGCTTTTTCTATTACTGAGTTTGGTAAACAAGGTATTCATGATTTCAGCAGATGTCTCTGATTTGAGATACTTTACTTCTTTCTAAGGAGGGGATGAGTGAGCTACAGGCATAAGTCCATCATACCAGGAACAATGTTATAATTACATAGTCAGCAGCCCCCAAACTCTAGCCATTACTCATCAACCATGAATTATTTGCTCATCAGTCAAGTTGCTAGTGCTTCTTTAAAATTATCTTCATTCCTTCTACCTTGTAGATTATCACATAAAACTTGAATATGACTTCGTTGTTACTTCACAGTAATCCCTCTTTCATTTTATACTATTGCTGTTAATGTGATAACTGCATTGCAAAAATGCTTGTTCACCAGTACTTGGTATGGGTCTTTTTGCTTTAAAGCAAACATTTTTTTTTTTTTTGAAGATTTATTTATTTATTTGAGATGGGGAAAGGGCAGAGGGAGAGAATTTTCAAGTAGACTCCCTGATGAATGTCCAGCTTAATACCACAACCCATGAGATCACGACCTGAGTGAGAACCAAGAGTTTGATACTCAACCCACTGAACCACTCAGGCCCCCATTTTAAGACATACATTTGCATGTATTTTTTAGACTCAGTGTTTTTATTATAGACTTTCTGTAGACAAAAATATGTATTTTTTGCTATGTTATACAAAACCTTCCATGATTTGATGTTTATCAGGCTTTTATGGATATATCACATGTCACATCCTTTACAAATCGCACACTCAAGCTGACATGAATTCTTTATAAGACATGTCTATATTCTCTTAGCTTTATATATTGATGACTCTGTTTCTTCTCCGCATGACAGATACCTTTTGCCTATATTTCCATAAGTTCCTTCTTTAAAGACATTGTAAATAGAATCCTCTATTGATGGACATTTAGGAGACTTCTAATATTTTGTTATAACAAGCAAGCTTCAGTGGACATTCTTGTCCATGTCTCCATATGTGTATGTACAAGGGTTTCTTGGGAATATGCACACATACATAATGTAAGCCTAGCTCTGTCTGGCTTCCCAGAGTCCTTGGTAGAAGGTGTGTCAGCCCCCAGATGATTCATCCTATGCTAGGAGGTAGAGGTGGACTTCCCTTTCCCCTACTGCACTTTGCTTGTTCTCAGTGGAGCTATATGATACCAGTGGAAGCATGCCATCCACTGCAGACACATGGAAACCTACTACATGTGCACCATATTCAGGGAGCTGTTGGTGGAATTCTGTCCTGGTGGGAGGCAGCAAGAACTGAAACAGGAACTACTGACATTTTTTCTTTTCTTTCTAGGGAGATTTATGTGAGCCTCCATGGGCCCTGGCTCCATAGTTGACCATTCACCAGGACTGAAGGGTGAAAGGCCAGTAATAAGAGTCCTTTTCCCAGCTCATTAGGTTTTAAGAGCAGACCACTGTAGTCTAAATAGTTTAGTTTTGCTTTTGTTTCCCTTGCCTTGGGAAACATATCTAGAAAAATGGACATATTTTTGGCCAATGTCAGAGAAATTACTGCCTGTGTTCTATTCTAAAATTTTTATGGTTTCCACTCTTATATTTAGGTCCTTAATTCATTCCACATTTATTTTTGAGCATGATTTAAGAAAGTGGTCCAGTTTCATTCTTTTGCATGTAGTTGACCAGTTTTCCCAACACCATTTGTGACTAGGTGGAGGGGATTAAGAGTATACTTTTAGTGAAGAGCAGTGAGTAATGAACAGAATTGTTGGATCACTATATTGTACCCTAAAACTAATATCATACTATATGTTAATTATGCTGCAATTAAAATGTAAAAATATGTATAAAAATAAGAAAATAAAGTATGTTTTAAAAAAAAAAGAGAGAGAGAGACTGATGGACATGTTGACACCACAGCAGAGTAAATCTGCCCAGGAGTTGTTTTTAATGGGAATGTATCTCAAGTCAGTGCCCTTTGATCTTCACATGGCAGCTTGTTCGGGTTATTTATCAGTTAGAGGACAGTGGAATAATTTGAGCTTAAAAATGTTGATAACACTTCAAATCGCATCTATTTCTATTTCTATTTATGTTTATGTTTGGAGGAAAAGGAAACAAAAGCAAAAATGTACTATTAGGACTTCATCAGATTGAAAGCTTCTGTAAGTGAAGGAACCAATCAACAAAACTAAAAAAAAAAAAACCTTCAGAATAAGAGAAGATATTTACAAATGACATATCTGAGAAAAGGTTAATACCCAAAATACATAAAAAGTTTATAAAATGAAACAACCAAAAAGTGAATAATTCAATTAAAAATGGGTAGAAGACATGAATAGACATTTTTCCAAAGAAGACATACAGATGGCCAATGGACATATGAAAAGATGCTTAACATCACTCATCATCAGGGAAATACAAATCAAAACTACAATGAGATACCACCATGCACCAGTCAGAATGGCTAAAATTAACAAGGCAGGAAACAGCAGGTGTTGGCCAGGATGCAGAGAAAGGAGAACCTTCTCACACTGTTGGTAGGAATGTAAACTTGTGCAGCCACTGGAAAACAGTATGGAGGTTCCTTAGAAATTTAAAAATAGAACTACCTTAGGATCCAGCAATTGCACAACTAGGTATTTACCCAAAGAATACAAAAATATTGATTCAAAGGGACACATGCACCCCAATGTTTATAGAAGCAATATCGACAACAGCCAAACTATGGAAAGAGCCCACAGTCCCTTGACCAATGAATGGATAAAGTGTGATCTGTGCGTGTGCACACTGAATAATACTAAGCTAACAAAAAGAATGAAAACTTGCCATTTTCAATGGAGACGGAAATAGAAGGAATTATGCTAAGTGAAATAAGTCAGTCAGAGAAAGACAAATACCTTATGGTTAAACTCATATGTGGAATTTAAGAAAGGAAGTATATGAACATAGGGAGGAAGTGAGAAGACAAACCAAGAAACAGACTCAACTACAGAGGGCAAACTGAGGGTTGTTGGAGAGGAGGTGGGCAGGGGATGGGTTAAATGTGTGATGGGGATTAAAGAGGGCACTTGTAATAATGAGCCCTGAGTTTTATATATATGATGAATCACTAAATTCTACTCATGAAATTAATATTATAGCATATGTTAGCTAACTCGCATTTAAATAAAATCTTGAAACTACAAAAAAATTCCCTATATATAGAACTATAACATGTACATTTTCAATTTTACAAATTATGCTGAATTTGGCCATAAGTAGTTGTACCAATCTAGAATTCTACCCAACAGTAATGATCTTACCATACTTAAGTAGTCAATACTTAGTATTGGTAGATTTTAATTACCGCTAAATTTTAAAACATTTTAATTTTGAAATATTTCACAAAATGTGATACCAACAATTTCATTGTGGTTTTAATTTTAATTTCCCTGAATACAAGAGACATTTCCTAAAATTCTATGATTACAGAAATAGATAAATTTTATCCATTCAAGAGTAAAACAGTGTAATCATAACAAAGGAACTAGAGCACATTATAAGCATGAATTATTCTTAATTAAAATATTGATTTTTAAAAATATTGACTTATATATTTTACTTTTTATATAGTAGTATTCCACTTATACAAAATCTAAAAACAAGCAAACTGAGCCTATTTATACTTTTGGATACATTTTTAAATAGCAAAAATTGTTATTTCTGGGAATAGGGGCTAAGGACTCTCACTGTAGAGGGGGACACAGACTTCTTTTGATTCTGGAATAGTTTATCTTATTGGTGGGATCACCAATATTTTATTTTTTCTATAGCTTTTCAACTCATATTTTTATGATTAAAAATATGGATTACATATAGATAATTGTGTTTTATTCTCTGTTCTATCATTTTTCCTTACAAGACATGGAAGAGAAAAAGTGAGCTGTGCTTAACTCCATTCCATTGCTAACCTACCTGGGCTGAGCCACCACAATGCATTGTCTATATTGTTGCAATTGCATGACAAATGGTCTCCCTGGTTCCTTCTCTACCCTTCCTTTATACAGTCTATTTCATTTTAAAAATTGCCATTAGTTCTGCAAATATTTAAGTCAGATCATATCATTTTTCACCTCAAAAGCTGGTGATCAGTTCCTATTCCAATCAGAATGACAAATATATTTCACACAATGGCTGTAAGATATTATATCTCTCAGCTTATCTTTTACTACTCTATGATCAGAAATACAGGAGAATACTTTAGGACATTTATTCTAGATATCTGTTCTGCTTGGAAGACTATTTCCGAAGACACAAAGACATGTGCTTTGCTAACCCCCCCACCTCCTTCGTGTCTTTTTTCAGATCACACTTTCTCAAACTGGTCCACCTAAACAATGAATTCAATGCCATAACTTGCTCTCCAATGACACTACCTTACTACAGATCTCTTCTCATTCTATTCCACTTTCCCCGTTTTCAATAACACATGTCAATTATAATATGCTATACAATTTGCTTATTTATTTACTTATTTCCTTCCATTAGAACATAAGTTCCCCAAGGCTTGGAATGATCTCAAGTAGCAAACATATGTGACACTCAATAGATATTTTATATCATGAGGCCTAAATAAATAACCTAGAGCAGAGAAAATTTCCAAATTCTATCTCATACTCACTCAGGGTAATTTCTCATGGAGGACAAATCAGGACAGTTTGTGGCATTAAATAAGTACTTTTTCTGTGTGTATGTTTGTGTCTTCTTACAACTTCATTTGGCTAAATTTGTCAGTAGTCAATATGTGTGTGATGACACAAGTCCATGAAGATATTACCAGGTGCCATATTAGAGACCCAAGGTCCAAGAATTCTGAACTTTCATGAGAAAAACCCACAATAATATTATGCAGTAATCATGACAAGAAGTATTAGCCTTGGCTTGTCACTTTACTTCTGAATAGAACTCAAAAGAATGTTGACCCTAAAACAGTGTAGAAAATATACACACTTTACTTCTTATTACATTGTCTACAATAAATCTTGTAGCCATACCCAATTTGATGAGAATGAGAAAATACAATCTTACTATGTTCCAGAAGGATAAGCAGAAATATTTGGAACCATAATAATGACCACTTAATTGGCCTCACATAATTCAAGAATTTCTTTTTTCCTTCATGCCCACTTTAAATGTTTTTTCTATAAACAGCTGGAGAGGAGAAAAAGTCTCAAGTCATGAGTACCTGGTATTAGCCAGATGAAACAAAAGACTTGTACATCTCTGAAAGATCCATGCTTATTGACTAAAGACCAATGCTAATCCAAAATATTACAACACTGAGTACTCTGGAATTTACTTTTTAGCTAGATTATAATCTTTTGCTAGATTACTTTATAGGTAAATATTATACAATGGCATTTAACCTAGAGGTTGCCATTCCTGAATTCCTCTTGTAATTACTCTGAACATTTGTTAAAGACAGACCTTTTGGTATCACTTTAGGAGATCAAGACTGAGTAGATCTGAGGTGAATATCATGGATATATGTTTAAAATGAATATCTCCTCCAATGGATGCTGGTGTTGTTATGTGGAGATTAGAATTTATACCCCCCGCCCCCAAAGAGTTAAAAGTCTCAAGCTTTCCTGACTTCCAGAGAACTGATTCAGATATAGCCTGGGATCACGGAATCAGTATTTGTAACTAGTACCTCAAGTGATTCTGGTCATCTGACAGGCTCTATAACTATTAACTCAACCTATTGTTATAGAGGAAGGAACTGACAGCTAAAATGAGTTGATCCCTTGTCTTTGAGGCTACATAGGGCTGTGCAGTGTTGACACTAGAACTAAGGGATGATAAAGAATACTCAAAATCAAAAAGTATAGAGGTAATTTAGTTGCCTGTTAAAAATGAGAAAATTGAGTTACAAAAAACAAACTGTTTACCATCAGGGCAAGGAGTTTGCAATTCCTGAGTCCTAACACATTGACCACAGGACATTCATGACTAATTATGACATCGGTGCCTGCCTGCCTTCCTTTCCTCCCTCCCTCTTTCCTTTAATGGTTTTCTATACTACATAACTATTCTCAATCATTTGCTTGCTAAAGAGAGAGAGGAAGATTTTGAGTCCTGGGCATCTGTCCAGAATGGCAGAGATCATTCATAGGGAACCAGGAAGTGCCTCCTTGGGGCCACAGCCTCTCTTGAGCTCAAGCTGCTGCCTATAGAGTCATACTGTATTTTCAGCAAGCTATGACATCTCCGCTGTCTGCCATTTCCCCCTGAAAGCTGCTGTTGCCCAATTCTTGGTGTGTTTTTTTTTTTTTTTAACTTCAGCTTCTCTTTGCTGTTAGTGAAGGAAAGAAGTGTCCAGATTGATTTAGTTGAGTATTTTTGTTAAGCTTTGTGAAAAAGTAGTAAATAAATAATTGACATAATAAAATTTAAAGCAAAAGAAAATTTGTGAGGTTGTTAAAATCATCTTTTCTGGTCCATCATTGTTGACTATAGCCTAAAGAAATAAATTGGAATCTCTAAGATTTTGCACCAAACTGTTATTTCCAATGAAGAGATTTACAAATGGTGATCACCACATCCCAGTTCCTCAAGCAAGACAAGAAGGCATCACATGCTTGATAATAGGTATCTTCTCCTCCCATGTAAAGATGTTATCAACTCTCGAATGCTAACTTCCAGTGTACTGTTAAGTTTTTTTTATACCGGAGAAGCCAGAGGAAAACACTACAGTGAATAATAATGAGTGTTCAAAAATTAAATTACATTAAAAAGAGATGTTTAAAACCTTAATAAACTTCTTTAGTTACATCTCAAATTTATTTTTTAAAGGTTTCACTTATTTATTTATTTGAGAGACAGAGAGAGAGCGCATGAGCAGTGGGGAGGAACAGAGGCAGAGGGAGAAACAGACTCCCAGCTGAGCAGGGAGCCTGATGTGGGACTCGATGTGGGACTCGATCCCAGGACCTTGAGTTCATGACCTGAGCTAAAGGCAGACACTTAAACAACCGATCCACCCAGGTGCCCTAAAATTGTCTCTACTATTTCTCACTTTTACCTTCTGCAGAATAAGCACACTATTAAGTGAAACCAAATTTCTTGGTCATAGAGTGTTTTCTGAGGGATCAGAGCTGTGCTGGAAACTTAAACACATTCTCTGAGCTCTTGTACCTTTGCTTCCTCTTTTTGCAGGCAATCAGGTCTATTCTAGATTTTTGTAGACTCAGGCCTTCAGTTAAGGGAAAAGGAAGTTACTGAGGAAAGGTAATAGTAAATACTCATTCATAAATCCATCAGTCTATTACAATTTGTACCAGAAAATAGCCCCTTTAATTTTATATACATTATTTCACAATGATTGATATGGTTATTCTTTTTTATTTCTGTTCATAAATATTTTAGGAGCACCTGGGTGGTTCAGTTAAGTGTCTGCCTCTTGATTTTGGCTCAGGTCATGATCTCTGTCTGGGTCCTGGGATTGAGCCCCATGTCAGTCTCCCTGTTCTGAGAAGAGCCTGCTTCTCCCTCTCCCTTTGCCATTCCCATGGCTTGTGCTCTCCTGCTCTTTCTCTCATTCTGTCAAATAATTAAATAAAAATATTTATTAAAAAAATTTTAGTTGGTGTTTCTAATAGAAAATGATTCAAACATGCACATTTAATGTCTATGGTGCAATAACATTTGCAAAACTAAAAAAATGTCCATAATAAAATTTTAATACCAAGTTTGACAATTATTACAGGATTTCTGCTAACAATTTTTGCTGTTTCAAGTGGAAAAGAAAATAAGAAAGGAAATTATTAGGAAAAAAAACATTACTTGTGATTTCCTTCTGAAAAGATGGTGAGAATAAAAACTGATGGTCATGTTTTACTGTGATTAACCTAGCAGCAGACCCATTATTTATAGTTTTCCCCAAAGCTATACTGTATGTTAAGCCCATTTTTATCAGATTGTCTTTATACAATTATTCTTAATTATTTTGCCATTTTGTGGAAATGACTAATCCATGTGTCCTAAATGAAAAATATCTGCACAATTACCTAACTGCATTTTAAATCTTACCTACTGTTCCAAATCAGAGACTTGAACACCTGATGCCTCTCTGAATTAATACTATAATTTTACACTACAAAAAAAAACTATCAGAAGTGCCAATTTAATTACTGAAAAATCAGCCAGTTTTCCTTCCCTTTTCTTGCTATAGAGAAACTTAATCGGTAACATATAAAAATACTCAGATAGAAAGAATATTCTTTACCTTACATAATTCTTAATGTCTTTTTTTTTTTTTTTTTAAAGGGAGAGAAAATGCTGGGTGGGGAGGAACAGAAAGAGAAGGAGAAGGAGAGGACCTTAAGCAGACTCCATACCCAGCATGGAGCCCAACTCAGGGCTCAATGTCATGACCCTGAGATCATGACCTCAGTCAAAATAAAAAATCCGGTGCTTAATGGACTGAGCTACCCAGGCATCCCTCAACTTCTTTATATGTTGGCCAAAAATGGACTAGTTGCTCTCATCTGAAACAAAACTCCTCTGAATGACTGACACCTTTTGTAGACACAGCTGCAGTGTATAATGATGGTAAAATTGATTACTTAATTTTCACTGTATTCCTATTACAATTATAAATATATTTGGAGAAAGGTAATTTTCATAAAGATAAATCATTAGGCATTCTTTCCTTGATTCAATCAGCATTTGTTTTATTTTGAAACACCATTGATGCATTTACTTCAGCCAGCAACTAAGTAGCATTAAGCAAGAATACTTTGCATTATAGAGCTTCTAGAATGCTCTAACATTAATGTAATTAAGAATTTCCAAAATTCCCTTGAATATTAAGACTTCTGATCCCCACCATTAGAATCCTGTCCTCAAAGAGTTGGAAAAAAGATAAGACAGATATCTTCAGTTTTAACAATTGTCCCAAATTGATGGTTTAGGGAATTGTATTTAGAAAAATATAGGTTTTAAAATTCAGTGAATTAAAATTAAACTTTATTTTTTAAAACCTGAAAGAGTAAGTCTTCTATCACTTGAAGCCATGACATTTTTTTATTCATGGCAAAAAACTTTGTTACCTATAGTTTCTGAATAATTCTAATCAAAAGTGTTTATTACTTTGCACTTCCAAAAAAAAGATTGAATTTCATAGACCTGTGAAAAATTTCTAAGTAGCATTTATATAAATAAAATATTTAAATTCATTTAAAATGGAGGGAATTATATATGTGTGTATGTATATACATATATACATATATATATGCATATATATGTGTGTGTGTGTGTATATATATATATACACATATATGTATATATATATATATATATGGTTTTGTTTTTTTTTAGAAGGGGGACCATTGTGCAATTGCTAGTTGGGGTGAGGGCAGAGGAGGAGGGAGAGAAAGAATCCTAGACAGGTTCTAAGCCCAGCACAGGGGGCTCAATCTCACAACCCCAAGATCATAACTTGAGCCAAAGACAAAAGTTGGAGGCTTATCTGACTGAGCCACACAGGCACCCCAAGGTTTTTTTCTTTTTCCTTCGTACATTCAATAGCTCTATTCTTAAATCAAACTTGTATACAATATAAAGTTAACATTCAGAAAGCAATCAATACTTATTTACCACTTGGAAGTATTTTAAAGAAAAATATATTTCCAGTGTGTAAATTTGGGAGTCATGCTCACAATGGTCATATTGGGAAATATTTAGTTAGGTAGTAAAAAATCTCATTCTTTTTTAATTTCCAAAGGTAGGGATTCATTATAACAGGATAGTTTATTCTTCAGTTTTTACTTTACCTGTTCTAACTTTCAGTGCTTACGATATCATAACAAGGTATCTCCTCAAAACATTATGATCTCCTCTACACTCAAAGGGTATAATGGTAGATGGGAGGGAAGAAAATAGTAGAAATTGAGCATTAAAAAAATTGGTCAGGTCCAATCATTGGCTTCTGCAGTTTCTACTTCCTTCTCCTCTTTATTCCCACTTCCTCCATCCTTCTAGCTTTTCTGTAATTCTTTGCTCTTTTGGAGCTCTGCCTCACCATGACAAGAACACAGTCAGCTAACCTACTGGTTTAGGAGGAAGACGAAGGACCTGGAAACCCGGTTGCTCTGTTCATTGCAGGCACAACCCATGCTTCCTCAGCCTGCTTGAAGAGCTCCAGGGAGGAAGAGAGACCACTGAAGGTCCACGGAGCACCTGGCTGGTTTGCACCTAAGTACAGGATGTTGAATGATCTCTGCTTTAAACCACTGAGTTCTGCCTAGTCTATGCAGCAGCAGATAGCACCAATATGGGGCGGGGCACAGCCACCAGAGGTAGAGCTGATGCAGGAGATGATGCCACTGGGACATAGAGAGTGTAATTGGTAAAAACAGACTTGTAAGGGAAGAAAGATATGGATTTCTAGCTTATGTAATTATGGAGATAAAAAGTTAGGGAATAAACAGTGAAGTTCCATAAACTTTCATCCAAACTGTTAGGACCAAATGTGTATCAAATATTGAATCTGCAGACCTTATACAGTTATAAAGGATGTAATATATGGTATATTTTGTAGCATTCATCAGCAGATTCCAGGACAATGTCTCACAATACATTACCCTGAAGCAAAACAAATGAATAGTCACACTAAATAAATTCTATAAAGTTCATTTCAGTCAGGTGAGGTTTTGCTTCCAAATGAGTTATTAAAAATATTTTAGTTTTTAGAGCTTCATGAATTTCAGAACTCCAGATGAAGTCCCTGATATGTTAACGTAGTAGAAAATTGCAGAAGCACGAAAAATTAGAAGAACCATTGAATTGGATGTAAAGGCTAAAACCTTGTTGGACCAGTGAAAATAAGAAAATACAATGAAAAAATAGATATGGTTAGTGAAAACTCCAAGCTATTGATGGAATAGTTGAGAAAGGATACCCATGCTTCCCTCTGGAAGCGAATTTAAGTAGGAATTTACCCTGAGCCCCAGTTCATACTCTTTGTAGTACTGTTATTAAAAAAAAAAAAAAAAAAAAAAAAAAAGAGAAGAAGATAGTTTATAGTTTACTGCGTTTTCCATACACATAATCAAAAAGATCTGCAAGCCTGAGCACAGTGTGTAATGTGGAATAAGAGGGCCCTGTGAAAGGTGGGTGAGTAATTTCACACCATCTCAGTTGTATGGCTACCGTCCCTGAGAGGCTTTTCCGCATGTGTTTTAAAGTAGTCTCTTGGGGCACCTGGGTAGCTCAGTCATAAAGCGTCTACCTTTGGCTCAGGTCATAATCCCAGACCCTGGGATTGAGCCCCACATCAGGGCTTCCTGCTCAACAGAAGTCTGCTTGCTTCTCCCTCTCCCACTTTCAATCCTCCTGCTTGCGTTCCCTCTCTCGCTGTCTCTTTCTGTCAAATAAATAAATAAATTCTTTAAAAATAAACAAACAAACAAACAAACAAAAAAACTAGTCTCTAGCTCATGAAAGACACAAAAACATCATTATGTCTGAAAAGGTAACTAGAACTGGCAGAAAACATAAAATTCTGTGGCATCTAGAGGTTCAAACTACAAATTTATTACTGCCCAGTTCCAATCTGATAATTTAACAGTATGTTACAACTTAATTCACATTGGCACTGTTTGTATACCAGCAAAAGAACTAGATACGAGGCCCATATTTTATGATCTTTAATCATATTTTTAAAATTCTGTAGATTTAAATCCCACCTTGCTATAAAATACATTATCATTACTATTATTGTTAATAATATCATTGGAAATTTTAAAATTCTATAGAATTATTTTGAAATGGCATTTAATGGGATAGCATATAATCTTGGGAATATTCAGATGCCATAAGTGATAATTATTTTTTGGTAAATAAATGAACATGGAAAATTATGAGTCTCATCTTATTATGGTTCATTTATTGGTTTAATAATGACATTTTGTTAACTAGGTGAATGAATGATGAGTATGTTTTTAACCATTTATTAATACTGGACAGCTGAAAATGTTTTTTGTTTTGTTTTGTTTTTAAACAGGCTATGTATATTTGAATGCCCATGTTTTTCTCTTCTTAATTTTCAGTTTGGATCTTCAACATTTTTGTTGATAAGGTTGAAATGTCAAATTTTTATGTATTAGTAAAATTTCCATGGAACAAATAGAAAACTTTTCAGTCCATGATTTGTATTTATTATTAAGTTTGCTTTCATCAAACTGGTATAAACTTTTAAAAACTGTATATTTCCATGCTTGCCTGGCTATAATAATTTCTAACCATTCATTTCTATATATAATGCTTTTTTACAAATAACTTTGCTGAGTTATGATTGACAAACATAAAGGAGTATATATTTAATGTATTCAACCTGATGAGTTTGGGGATAAGTATTTATCTATGAAACCATCACTATAATCAATGCTATAAAAATATCTATCACCTACAAAAGTTTCTTCCTGTTCTCTTTATTTTAATTTTTTTTCGTGATTAAAACCATGTACGATCTACCCTCTTAGCAAATATATAAGTAGAGAATACAATTTATTAATTACTGGCATTATGCTGTAGATTTCTAGGACTTAATCATCTATGTACAATGTTTTAAAGTCATGTCTATTCAGAATTTTGACTATATTAAAAGAGTGATATCAGGTATAAGGCTCATATATTAAAACACTCAAAACACAGTTGATATTAAAATGTGACTAGTGTATATTTACTCTCATCTTTCCAATTTCCTCAAAGTTATTAATAAATAAAAAGTCTCTCCAATTTTTTATTTTTTTGTAAAAGTTTGAGAATATTTTTGGATTCCTTCAAAATATAAAGAGCCTAATAAGTTAGCCATCCTGATACTATTTCATAAATGCTATTTCAAAGAGATGAATATATTCTAGGAGTCTGTTAAAATGAACTTAGTTCAGAAGAGATTTGATCTTTGTAGGAAATTAATTACATGGAAAATGAATCATTCAAAACATCAAGTACTGAAAAATAACAATTCTAATTTTTGAAGTTCAAAGATATATATTCCAAATAGATATAGAATAGCAATATAAACAAATGTAAAAATAAATTAAGATTTATCTAATTCTGCAGTTGGACAAAAGAACAAAGCAGGAATTATGGACAAATACATTATTATTGAAATCTAAGGGGTGCCTGGGTGTCTCAGTGGGTTAAGCCGCTGCCTTCGGCTCAGGTCATGATCTCAGGGTCCTGGGAATGAGTCCCGCATCAGGCTCTCTGCTCAGCAGGGAGCCTGCTTCCCTCTCTCTCTCTCTGCCTGCCTCTCTGTTTGCTTGTGATCTCTGTCTGTAAAATCAACAAATAAATTCATTAAAAAAATAAGAAATCTAAAGATAGCATATTTTTTTAAAAAACTTACAAAAATTATTTGAAAAATCTTAAATTTCTTTTTATTTCTAATATGAATTTTGACTTCAGATGGATATTTTCCCTAAAGATGTAAAAATAAACTTTTCCATTGAGAATATATCAAAACTGTATTTCACATTTTATTATATCTGATTATAACCAATTGAGACTCATAAGGTACCATTAAATGTTAATAAATGACACAGACTCTATACTCTTAGTTGATCAAAGGCTCCTTCTTGATTAATGAACAATGAGAAAAGCAAAGAGCTAATCTTGATTCCCTCCTATTTCTGAGACAGAAGTAGCTCTACTGCTGTTTCTACTTTAGTAACTTCATGCAGAGACCTCAGTTCATTTGAAGTTGTTATCTAGAATTCTTTCCTTGTGGCGTACCTGGTTGCCTCGGTAGGGTAAGCAGCTGTCTTTTTGGCTCAGGTCATAATCCCAGGGTCCTGGGATCAAGCCCTAGACCAGGCTCTCTGCTCAGTGGAGAGCCTGCTTTTACCTCTCCCTCTGCCTGTTGCTCTCCCTGCTTATACTCTCTTCCCCTCTCTCTGTCAAATAAATAAATGAAATCTATAGAATTCTTTCCTTTGAGGAAGGCTTACCTTCTGAACATGCTTTTGTGAATCAAAGCTTGTGAGGGAAGGGTTAAGAAAACACTTATCTGTGACATATTTGTGAGTTAGTACTGCTATTAAACTAAAACTTTAAGAAGGTAAAGTATGGATTTCATACAAATACAAAAGTAACATGGTGAGTGTTTTAACTCATTAATTCATGTAAAAACTAGGTCGATGTGAAAATCAGTTGAAAAGAGAAATTTGAAGAACAGCCACATCTATATATTCCAAAACAAATTTCCTAAAAGTTGCAAAATTGGTTCATATTGTATAAGGAAATAAAATGCAAATGCAATAATTGGGGTCATATTTTCCACAGAGAAGAAGTCAATTGTATTTCCACTAAAAAAAATTATAAACTTTGCAATGGATAAGAATTATTTCTATTTCCATTCATTTTCTACAAGTTAACTTTGACACTTACAGAGTCATAAAATTATCTATTCAATAGAAGGGCAATCAAAGGTGAAAGCACAGAAAAAATCCAATAACCCTTGAAGGACCACTCAACAGTGTCTAGAACTACAATGAAAGGAAACCCAGTAATCTTATTTGTCATCTACATGTTGTGGAAATTTTTTTCCTGAGGGTCTTCTATTTGTGTCCAAGGCTGAGAGGTTTTCTTGACTTAACAATTCCAGTTTGGCTACCTTCATGCTTCCTAATTCCCCAGAGTCAGTAAACAATTAATCGTGATGTTATTCTATAATCTCCCACTAGAGAGATTTCAGTATAAAAATCAAAATATTAGTTCACAATTTTGCTTTTACCTCAAAATACACTGTGTCTCCTAAATTTAAATAAAAATTAAATTTTGAGATAGACATACTTCCAAAAAAAGTATTCCTAAAATAAAGTATCCCTAAAATAATTTTAGGAATAACACTAAATAGAGTCAAACATTCTCAAACACAGAACTGGAATTAAAAAGGCAAATTTTAGCCATCTGCCCTTTCAACTCTTAAGTGGGACCAGAAATGTGGCTGGATAACTCAATAGGACAGCAGAAATGTCATAATATAAAAATGGTGGCTAGAATTAATGGAAAATAAAGGACTGCATTTCAAACACTAAGCCTTAATTGACACATGTATTATTTGGCTTAAGTTGCATCCAGATAAATAGTTGGGGAAATTAGGACATGAATGCAAAGGGGAATACAAAGATGTAGAAGTAAATATCCTCAAATCCTCAGGTACTCATAACTAATCGTTTTTGCTGTTGTTGTTTTTTAGGAAATGGTAGAAAGTTATTTCAGCCCTAGGTCTCATGGACTGCAAACCTAAAGATCCTTAGCAATACAAAGCACCATTAAAAAAAAAAAACAGGCAGCTGAGGGTCCCTGGGTGGCTCATCCCAGTGTCTCTGCAGGGAGCCTGGTTCTCCCTCTCCCTCCCCCACTCCCTCTGTTGTGTTCCTTCTCTCACTGTGTCTCTCTTTGTCAAATAAATAAATAAATAAAACCTTAGAAACAAAACAAAACAATGCAAAAAACAAAACAGGCCACTGTTCTTCCATCATGAGTGGCATATGAATAAAAGGGGTTTGTATGATGGGGGAAGTATTTTAGCTGTATAAGTAGAGAGTGGTGACAGTAGCAAAAGAAAAAAAAAAATCTACATATAGTAAACATTCCTTTCCAGAGAAAGGCACAGAATACAATAGATTAACTAGAATAGTTACCTCTCAGAATAAAGTCTTTACACCAGTCTATGCTTGAGCCCTTCCATAACTCTGTAACTTCTGAGAATTCTGGACTCTACAACTTTCCCAAGTTTGTGTCTTATCCTGCTGAATCGATTTAGCTATTGCAATTCAAAATAAAACCCTTTATTTCTAGAGCAAAATAAAGAGATGAATAATTTGAGTTCCTATCTTTAGTTGTCCTTGTGATGAAGTTCTAGAACCTAGGTGAGGTTCGGTGGGCTGAGGTCCGAAGCCGATGACCAAGAAAGAATTCTTGAGACATCTTTGGTACAAAATGGTGGTTTATTAAAGCAAGGGGACAGGAACCAAGGGCAGGAAGAGCTGCTGCCCTGGGTAGTGAGAGATGGCAGGTTCTGTACCTTGTAGTTTGGTAAAGTGAGGGGAAGAGAGGTTTCAACTGAGCTTTCATATGCTAAAGAGGGCCGACTAGGTGCCAGGATATAGAAGGCCTACTGGAGGCCTTGCGGCTTGATCAATGTTGTCTCTTGGCAAGCCATTCAAATTTCTGCCATCAAGAGTCTTTGTTAGTGAGATTTGGGTTTAGAAGAAATTTAACTTTATTTAGGGCTTGAGGAACTGAGTTATTTGCCTCTGGAAATTGTGCTATTGATAAGGTAACTTCTTTGTTTGTAGATCTCGAGGACATTTATAAACCAAGGGAGACTCTGACCTGCAGGATTGTGATCTCTGCAAGTTAACTATTTGTTTCTCGTTTATGGCAGTCAGGAGTGCCTGAGGAATGTCACACACAGTATGTAGGAGAGTTGGTGGAGAGGGGGTGCAAGGTGCCAGCTTTTGCTTTGTCCTCAGCCAGCCTCCGGCTACCTCATCACTTGGGTTGGACTGCGGGCATGGGGGAGAGTCAGGTAGAGGGGTGTGTGTACGCGTGTGTGCATGTGGGTGTGTGTGTGTGTGTGTGGATGCGCGTGCCTGTGCACAAACGTGCATGGGCGCGTACACACAGAATAACAAAAGAGAGAGACAGCCAAAAAAGAAGGGAGGGGAAGAGGAGGAGAACAAAAAGAAGTAACAGGAGAGAAAAGAAGCAGGGAAGGCAGGGAAGCAAGCCAGGCTGGGCTTGCAGCAATACCTGGAATTCAACAGCAGAAAAGCCACAGGAGTTCTGATACGGCTCAGGGTAGCTACATGCTTATACCTAGAATCACAGCCTCGCCTACACCCGCAGTAGGAAGAGAGGAGGAAGCACGTCAAAACCTGTGCCCTTTGGGTTGAAAGACCCCTCCCCTAGAAGATAGATAGGATAACTAACCGCTTGTTTCCTTTTCTGTGAACCGCTGGCTTTTAGGCGTAAATTAGGTTATTAATTGCTTATTAATTGCTCTTTTGCCCTTCTGTAACTGCTTGGCTTATAGAAATAATAGAAGACGCCATGATGGCATTCCTACCTTCCCCCTTCTTGTTCCCCCTCCCTGCCTCTCTCCTCCCGCGCGTGGGCCTCAGAACCAATCAGTTTGTTTCCCCTTCCCGCCTCTCTCTTCGCGCGCGTGCGCGCGCGCGCGCGCGAGCGCGGGTCCCCAAAGCCAATCAGCAAACTCCACATATGCCTTTTTCAAAAGTTCTAACTGTCAACCAATCAGTTGCGCCCCACCCAAAACTTGTTTGTACCTGTCTATAAAAACCCCCGCACCACCCAAGCCGGGTGTGCTCAGCTAGCAGGAGCTGCTGACCACCTGCAGGCGCCTGCGTAACAATAAGGAACCTCTTGCTGATTGCATCCAGTGGCAGTGTTGGATTCTTGGGTAAGGGGATCCGCGGGTCTTTCAGGGTCAAGGGTTCAGGTTAGAAGAATTGTAAAAATGTTCAGGGTATTACATAAGTGTGCTGTTGCTATAATTAAGTATGTGCTTTTAAACCCCAGTGAAAAAATCCTGCTCTTTTCTCTTCCTTCTGTTCTTTTGCCCTAACTTTTATGAAGTGGGTTGCAATCTTCTTGTGTCCTTAATGCCACTTTCCTCACTCCTCGTCCTCACAGCGGATAGTTTTAGATTTTGGAGACTATTTCACTAAGAAGGATAACTCTGCGTTATGAAATAGTTCACCGCCAACCATCTTATCACCACCAGCTGCTGAAATATCTGGCCTCTTCTGCACCTACCAGCTCCAGGAGATCTGATGGAAACTTAATTTGTAGAAAGGATTTTGGTTGAAAACAAATTGATGAAAATAATGAATTGGTCAAAACAGAATACTTAAAATATGTTCCCTTTCGTGGAATGGTAAATTTTAATGGACAGATGACATTTGTGTACTTTAATTTGCCATCAGCTTTTTAGCCATTTGTCTCATATACTCAAATTTATCATTTAAAACTTTAAATGTATTTTAGTCAAATATGTCATTTTATGACTATGTTTTCATAACATTTTGAATATTATTTCCAGCCTTAAGCAATTTTTTGAAAACAAACTTGTTGAAATAAATGTAATCGTCAAAGTTTGTTTAAATTTTGAGCAACCCAAGGTAATATGAATTGTAAAAACATTAATAATTCTGTAGGTTACATTTATATACTTTTTTTTTTGTTGTTTTGTTCATTTAATCATTTGAGGCCCACGTTTCTTATTTGGCGATAGTCATACTTTTAAAAATAACAGGAAAATATTTGAACAGTTTTTCAATTAACATTTGCTTTGGTTTAGTATAATTAATATTTGAAGTTACATTAAGAATTGAATTTCCATTGTTAAAAAATATATTCAGGATTTGGAAATAAGCAAAAGGTTAAAACATGCCAGGTGTGTAAATAGAATACTATTTCTAAGTGGAATTTAAAAATCTTTAAAATGAACCAGATTTCTGATTTGGGTATTTAATGAATACAAATTTATAAAGCCTAAGGATAACATCTGAATAATATTTTGTACATTCAAAACTACACCAAGGACGTTAAAAATAAAACAAAACTCACATTGATACATTCCCACACTTTTTTTCTTAACAAAATATAGAAGGAAGTGTTGAAATTCCTTTCAATACCAAAAAAAAGAAAAGAAAAGAAAAACAAAACAAAACAAAAAACAAACAAAAAACCCCACCAAAACTAATATCTACTCAGAGAATACAAATTCATGGATGCCTTTGTCCTCTGGTTATTAATAGGACTACAGGAACAAATTCTACAATTCTATGAAGTATTCAGATACTAACATTTAAAACACTTTAATCATGGGAAACAAACTGAGGGTTGCTAGGGGAGGAAGGTGGGACATGGGGTGAGTGGGTGATGGACATTAAGGAGGGCACCAGATATAAAGAGCTCTGGTTGTTACATAAGACTGATGAATCACTGAACTCTACCTCCGAAACTAATAATACACTATATGTTAATTAACTGAATTTAAATTAATAAAAAGGTCAACTAATAAAGAAGGCAAAGATAAATGTAGATGTAATAATGTAAAGAATGTTAAAGTATGCTAGGAAGATGCTCTTTATTGTATAAAATATACATAACAGAATAATAAAATTTACCATTTTAAACACACAATTCTGTCTCATTGAGTGCATTTATTTTATTTTTTTTTAAAGATTTTATTTATTTATTTGACAGAGAGAGATCACAAGCAGGCAGAGAGGCAAGCAGAGAGAGAGGAGGAAGCAGGCTCCCTGCTGAGCAGAGAGCCCGATTCGGGGCTCGATCCCAGGACCCTGGGATCATGACCTGAGCCGAAGGCAGCGGCTTAACCCACTGAGCCACCCAGGCGCCCCATTGAGTGCATTTACAGAAGGCATTACATCACCACCATCCCTTCCCAGAAATTTCTCATCATCTAATATCCAAACTCTCTACCTGTTAAAAAATAACTCGTCATTCCCTGCTCCCCTCCAGCCCTTCAAACCTCTACTGGACTTTCAAATCTCTGTGAATTTGACTATTTTGGGTATCTCATAAAAGAGGAATCATGTAATTATCACTTTGTTGTTTGGCTTATTTCATTTATCATAACATTTTCAACATTTATTCATGTTGTAGCATGTGCCAGAATTTCATTCCTTCTTAAGGCTAAATATTCTATTGTATGTATATGTATCCCATTAATTTGTCCATCCATCTGGAGATGGAGATTAGGGTTGCTTCCACTTTTTAGTTATTGTGAATAATGCTCTATGAACAACGGTTGCGAATATCTGTGGCGGCAAGAGTTAGTCAAAAGCACAAAATTTCCTACTGCTTTGAAGGTCATTTTTTCTTAAACATTTGCTTGATTGCTCTGGTCCTCTCATTGCTTTTCAGAGACCCTATAAGGTTCTTAAAGCCAGTTTCTGGTTGTTTTGATGTTTCCATGAGGGAAAAGGGGCTTGGGGCCTATTTTGTTCAACCTTTAACCAGAATTGTCTCAGCAATTTTTTTTAACCTAAAAATGAAAATCTTGTGATATTGAAAATAACTTACCTCACATTTAAAAAATGTGTTACAATTTCATGTAATTCATGGTGCACAGATATAAATCCAGCAGACTGTTCATACACCAGAGAAGTTCCCAGTAGATGGAAATAATGTCATGTATTTTGTTTTTCAGCAACTGTGGAGGTAGGTGAGAAAAATACTATTATCATTGCATCGCGTATCAGGGAATTTAGGCTTAAGGACAAAATGTGATCTACATAACTCCTAAGTGGTGAACTGAAAACTTGAACACATGCTGTGTGATTTCTTACTGTCAGAACATTTTCCAACAGTTTCTCTAATTGGATTTTTCTGTTTGAATTTTTACACTCAAATGTTTAGTCAAAACTTGTCTGCCAATTTCTCATGACAGCGCAAGGATATGTTCAATGGCCATAACCATTAACTGTATGATCTTCTTGGTCTTCCTGGGCCTTAATAAGTTATGGAAACATGAATATCAATGGTATTTATGGTTTGCTAGTGGGATTGGTGGTTTAAAATAAAATTCCCATGGCCTCTATCTACTCAAAGTTAAGCACTTCCCCAAGTTTCTGCTCGCAGATTTGGACGAGGACCTGGACCCCAGGCAGCTGGAATAGTGGGTTAGGTTGGCTTGGGAAACCGTGGATAAAATAAAGCAAGAGCTAATTAGATCATATCTAAACAAAACCTCAGTGTAACAACATGACATCGCATATCCTTCCATGCTCACTTTACAACATAAATATGAATAAATACACCTCAGCAGAAAGTGTTTTTTGTTTCTAACATTCTTAGGCTGAGATCAATCAAATGTCTTATAAAAACCAAATTCAGTGGCCTTTCCATTATCATTTTATTTGATACCTCGTGGTTTCTGAACCACTGTTTGCTTTGATTCTTTTTTTTTTTTCTTTTCTTTTTTTTCTGGCCACTTCTCAGGATAAGCTGCTAACTCTTATTCCTCTCACACACCAGAATTCACTGATGTTTTTTCAGGCTTAATTTTGTTACTTTTCTTATCTCTCTTTTCATGATCTGCCTGACGATCTAATCTCATTATTTCAACTGTGATCTACTTACTGATGTTTATAGAGTCTTTCCTGAAATCTAAATCTGTAGTTATTCATTCTCACATTTATTCATATTATGGACTCATATTATAAGTATCCGTCAGACATCCTTTTCAACAGCATCTCCTCAGTATTTCTAATTTGATGTCTCCAAGAAAGTTAAATTTAATGTGCTCCATAGGGGCCCTATTCTCCCTACTTCCAGTGCAGTCCCTTTTCAGATTTCCTTATACTATCATTGATATCCTCGAGTTGCTTAACCAAAACCCTAAATTCCTCTTCTCTTCCCACCCTGATTGAATCCATATTGATATAAGTCTCCATCTTCTCTTTTTCTTTTAAATAGGAATCATTTGCTTTATAGAAAAGATGAACTTACAACCAACAGCTATTAAAATTAATTTGAACTATGAAGGCACAAACAGGTTGAATCATGAAGATATTACTAAAAATGTGTAAAATTTGAGTCCAAAATTCACACTTGAGTAATGAGAAGTTGACTAGTGTTCATAAGTTACAGAAGGTGCTTCAAAGATCTTATATCTTGGAGCCCTTATTCAGAAGTTCTTATAGAACATGTTAGGATAACTACAAACAAATTTAAAGATCTATCTATCCAGAGGCAATGTGTTTGAATTTCTGGAACCAATTCTTAAGTTATTCTTCCTGAGGTTTCATTATATTGTTTTAAAATGGCACTGGAGAATGAATAGATGGAAACAATAAGATTTTACAAGAGTGAAAGCATTTATGAAACCATATAACTGCCAAAGAACATATTTTAAAGCATCTTAAATGGTTTGATTAATGAATAATTTAAAAAGTCATTGTAGCTAACTACTCCATGTTAAATGACCTTTATCCCTTGGGCATCTGATAAAGAGAGGTTCAGCTTTAAACAATATGAAATGAATTAGAAATTCACATGCTTATCCCAAAGTCATTCATTTTATGAACTGATGACCTCTTTTTTCTCTCCATAGATTTCTTTATGAATTTTCATACAGAATGAGCCATATGATGACTATGAGAAATAAAGAAAGGAGTATTAGAGGAGGGATCTTGTGATAACCCATCTATGCCTGAGCAAAACTGCCTGGATCCCTTGAAATTGCATGTCTAATTTCTGCATGTGTCAAAAACTTCCACGTCTGTGTCTTTGCTCAACGACCTTCTTGGTATAGATTGGCTTTTCTCATTCTATGTCTAAATTCTTATCTCTCAACACCTACCTCATAGGTCACCAACACTGTAAAACTCACCCTGATTCTCTTATTCATGATTAATACATCATCACTTCCATGCATTCTCTCCTATAACACTTTATATATAATGAGATTACATGTATCAATATTAATGTGCATTACAACTGGTTGCATATACGAATATGAACCCCATATAGTTAGTAATATTCCCTTTCTACCCAATAAATTTTTAGCTCATTGAGGTTAGAGACTATTTTGACAGTTTTATAAGTCCTTGCAAATGGCAAAATGCCTTGAACATAATATTAGCTCAATATTGTTGACTTAATTGAATATACTGCTCCACAATATTAATTTATTGCTCAAAGAAACTGACCTGGGAGTCCAAAACTTTTATAATCTAAATTCATCTTAGTTATAGCTATATTTTGGTATTAGTCCATACAGGTATTCTGAGGTTTAGTTTAAAAATATCAGTTAAGAAAAAGACTATTATATATATATTGTATTATTTATTTATTTAATATAAGTATATGTTTATATATTTATTATTACTTCTATTTCAGTTAGTTATAAGAACAGCAAAACTAAATGTCTTAAAACCGCCTATGCATAAACAGGAGAAAAGCTTTCTTACATTCTTTCTGGATATTAAGCACATTAAGAATCTTCCTGTGGTGATGATCTCTCCAGCTGGACATCTACTAGAATAGAAATGACTTTAGTTTAATTAAAGTTCCTATTGACACAGTTGCTTCCAAAACATAGGGTAATCCTTGTGGAACAAGCAGTGGCCATCCTACTTATTTTCATAGCTAGGGTTTGATTCCTGATATCCACCGTTCACCTTACTTTTAACAACAACAAAAAAAAGCACCTCCAGTGGGCTACAACTCTCTTTTACAGTTCTACAGATTGGAAACATGGATATTTATTGCAGTTAAGGAACCAAGAATTTTAAAGAGGCACTTTGCCAAAGCTGGCTGATAAATGACCTTGTTCTCCTTCAAGTTTATTGTCAACACCGTGCTGTGCTGGCATTCTGAGATGCATGATGTGGTTCATGTTTTTTCTGCATGAGCTTCGGAGTCTCAGCTCTCAGCAAAGAAGTGTGCTTAAATGGCTGATTTTATTTGTTTACCAAAGGCTATCTTTTTTATAATTCATCAAAGTATAAAAAGATTATTTTAAGCAGTTTCTACTAATTAACATTTAAAATACTAATACACAGATGTTCTTCCTCTGCTCAGGCTAGGTGGGCTTGATCAGTTTGCAACCCATGCAACTGCATGGAATCCCACGACAGAGCCCTGTTCTTGGTTTCACGTTCTGTCATCACTGTCTTGAAATTCTGAGTTATTTTTGAACAAAGTGCCCAAGTAATTTTATTTCATTCCGTTTTAAAATGCCTGTGCTATCATGGTTTAGAATGAATCAAGAGGTTTTGGTTCCTGATGCTGACAGTTATAAACCAATTAGCTGAAATTTCTTTATTTCTGATTCCTTGAATTGGCAGTTTCTGTACTATGACCTAGAAAATTGTATGGCGAACTTCAATTTTCTCAGTAAACCCCATATCCTTTGTTTTTTGTTTTCCTTTTCCTAATGAGAAATTAGACAGAAGTGCAACCTCTGAAAATATTTAATACTGTAGCTAGTCTTGTTCAAGCGTGGGTTGAAAAGAAAGGATGGTCCACTTTTCTCTGGGCATAGAGATGGGGAGGGTAATTTGAAGACGATGAGGCAACACTGAGGAGCCCACACAGGAGTCAAAACACTATTTAGAAATCAAAAATCAATAAAGGGCAAAGCTATTGGAACAATGGCAGGTAAGTAAAAGTCTGTTAGTGTTCAGAACCCAAAACATTTTATTTAGAGGACTAAAGAAACATTTGATTTGAATGCAGTTTAAAAAAAGGTACTGATCTTGGCTGCTTGATATAAAGCACAGCAGGCTTTCCAGAGGATTACAAGCTACTGAGTGTTAGAATTTTCCTTTTTTAAGATTTTATTTGTCAGAGGGGGAGGGGGAGAGAGAGAGCACAGCATGGAGGGCCGCAGGTAGAGGGAGAAGCAGACTCCTTGTAGAGCAAGGAGCCCAATGTGGGACTCTATCCCAGAACCTGGGGATCATAACCTTAGCCAAAGGCAGATGCTTAACTGACTGAGCCACCCAGGCATCCTGAGTGTTAGAATTTTAAATCACAGACGATTTTTATCTTTGCATCTGAATACAGAGTATGACTGATTATAAAATATACAATTATATTATGTGCAAATTTAAAAATATTGTTATAGTAGTTTTGAATTTATCAAGGAAATATGACACATTTGTTAATATCAGCCTTCAGGTTATTGCTATGATCTCATACACAGTTGTGTAAAATTGTTTGATTAGAACTGGGTGTATCCTACAGACATGTTGCGCTTTATTGGAATTAGAAATGGCCCAGACACAATGCCATTAACAGGAGTTCAATGAACTATTCCATCATGAACGGCCCTAGAATATTGGTAAACATTGCTCAGCATCCAAATTGAGCTTTAGACTCAGTATCTCATTATATAAGTGCAAGGCGTGAGTTTTATGTGCCGAAACCATGTCAAGCACTATTAAACTGACAAGGGTATAGAGAAGGAACAATACAGACCTCTTGGAAACTCTCATTATTGCTCTCAGTCAGCAAGCTGGAGGTATACAGTTTCAAGAGAGAAATGGAACAATTTTTCAAAGCTGTCACTGATCAATATTCTAAATGCACAGTTTTTAGGAAAACACAACACAGGGTGATTCTTTACCAATATGCGTATCAGTCTGGTTATCAAAGTCATATATCAACATTGCCTGTGCTCATTAAATTTGTACTTGAATATAAATGTTTGAATATGCATTTTTATGTAGAAAAAAAATCTTTAAAAGAATCTAAAGTGGATTCAAGGACACACTTTGCAGGTGATGATTTACTAACTAGATATATGACATTTTGATGATCCCTCAAATCTGTTTCCCAAAAGACCCATTGCCCTTTTAAAGCTGTGTGTGTCCTAATGCCTCAGTCATACCTGGGCCCTTCTGAGTGGATTTTTTGAGTGATAGAAATGATCCAGGTGGCATCAGTTTTCCTAAAAGCCAACTTCAGTAACTTTGAAGGCCTTGGCATCAGTGGGAGAAATACTGACCAATTTTCTACAGAAAACAGAAAAATAGCATTTGATAACCAAGGAGACCATTAGGGTTCTCATCTTGCTCTGAGAATTCTCTGATCTTCTTTCATCCTTTAACAGGAAGGAATCTATTCATTCTAGCAGTATGTTAACAATAGAGTTCAACATTTGATATTTCCTTTACCTTTAAATAAATAAGTGTCGCGGCCAGCATGACAACACGACCAGGGTCGAGAGGGTAAGAGGATGGTGAGACAAAGACGAGACGTCAAGAGATGGGGACAGGAGGGACACAATGGATGATGTCCAAGCAGTGCCAACTTTATTATTACGTGTGCATGATTATATAGAAAGCAGAAACATTTAGGGGAGACTAACCACCCACCACATACCAAAAATAGTTTCTCCAGGCTCTTGTTTGCCAGCTCCTTTAGGTTAAACACGCAGACATCCTGACACCAGCATGTTGCTTACTTATAGATAAGTTCCCTATTGAGGAAGGGACTGAAGAAGGGCGCCAGGTGCATTTTATGGCCCATGCAAGGTTCAGGCATGGATTGATGACTTAGGCCTGCATTGTCCTGTTCCTGATAAACCCCAATGGGTAGTCACATAGGCGATCATGAGACTCATAGCACAGACCCTTTCTCAGTACTACTCAACCTTTCCTTTGCTGAGGTTGCTTAACCCCTTAATGTTAGGGAGGTGCAAGTCAGGGCCTGGTTTGGCTCATATCTCAAGCTTCTGCGTGGCTTCCCACAAATAAGTACTGGGAATGAAAGTGTGTCTGGTTGACTGAAAGCGGTTAGGATGAGCCAGTACCAGAGGCTAGAACACCAGAAAGATAAACAGAAAGGATAGGTATCTCTCCAGACACATTCCGAGCAGAATGAAGGCCACCAGAAGGCAGAGTTTGGTTTCAAAGCAAATACTGAAGGGGAAAAGACAGTATGAGATAGAACACCCAGTGGAGTAGGGCTATCCTGGGTTAAAGTCATGACCCTACATTTACAGTAGCTTATGAACAAATTACTATTTATTTATTTCAGGATTTCTTAACCTTTAGCGCCTGAGGTTCTTGGTCATGCTGCTACGAAGAAGGAAGAAGTAGACCAGATGAAGAGTGGTGGGCAGCAAAGTAAAGTTTATTGAGCAGTACAAAGCTCCTGACGAGGGAGGGGGCCCATGAGGGTTGACTCTGGAGTTTCTAAGTCTAGCGGGTTTTATGGGGATTGTTGGGGGGCTGTTTTAATCTGATTAATCCTCCATAAACCTGTCACCCAGTCAAGTTTTTGTCACATGGGAAAGGATGGAGGGCTCCTTCCAGGGTGGTGTAGAAAGAATCATTTTAAGGGAGGCACTTGGGTGGCTCAGTAGGTTAAAGCCTCTACCTTCAGCTCAGGTTATGATCTCGGGACCCTGGAATCCAGCAGGGGGCCTACTCCGCCCCTCCACAACCCCGCGCCTCCTGCCTCTCTGCCTACTTGTGATCTTTGTCAAATAAATAAATAAAATCTTAAAAAAATCCTTTTAAGAGTGATTTCCTCTTAGGGCAAGGCCCCTTGTCCCTGCTTTCCTTTCTTCCAGCTACCCTTCATCCTACTGTTGAGCAGCACTTTACTCCTTCGGAGTAGGAGAATGGTAACACCTTCATAGACAGTAAGATGGAAATTAAATCATGTAGTTAAAGCATCTGGTAGAGAAAGTTGTACTTTGTAATTGCTCCTAAATTATGGTTATTATTACTGACTTCTCAATGAGAAATATTCCTTATGTCTCAAAATTAAAGGAAAATTTTATCATCTCATTTTTCTTTTTCTTTTTTCTTTTTTTTTTTTTTTTTTTGGTCGTTTTGGAGTGAAATAGTTTGATTCTAGTTCTCTTCTTTTCTGTAACATTTTAGTAAAGTGAGTAATAGCATGGATTCTGGACCTACTCTGTGTTCAAATGTTGACTGTATCACTTTCTAGCTGGGAGACATTGGGCAACTGCTTTTCCTTGATGTGTCTTGGTTTCCCCATACAAGAGTAAAATGAGATTGAATTCTAAGTTGCTATGAGGACCAAGTTAATCTTTAAATAGTTTATAATAGTACTTGGCATATAGAAACTTCTATGTAATAATAGGTGTAATTTTTCAATAAAATTATTTTGATGGCATTTTGAGATATTCATCTACATTCAATGTTATAAACTATTGGATACACTTATTGTGCAGATTTTTCATAGTAAAATATTTATTAAAATTATGTAAATTAATCTGGTAAAATATTGACATTATGATGGCTTTAAATTTCAGTATCAGTTTTGGAATTAGTAAAATAGTTAAGATTTCTTTAGGCTCTGAGAACATATGGCTTCCAAAATTCATGTAGATACACGTAATTCATGTTTTTATTTTATCTGATTCCCTTGTCAGGTGCAACCTTCCTGTCTGTACTAACTTTCTTTGTTTTCAAATGCATATTTGAGCCTTGATTCAAATGTGTACTTAACCTCGATTACTATTACATTGCCCGTTGTTTAAAATATATACTTGAAGCACTCTTCAAATGCATATAATCAATTAAGGGTTTCCCTCCTTTTTGAATTTCAAAACAATTTTTGAAATGTGTTTATGTATGGGGGTGGGGATCTTTGCCAGAAAAGCTGGGGTTAGCCCCATATGAATGATAATGTGAAAAGGAAAGCCTACAGAAACCAAGGTGTGACAGTCACAGCACTCAACACACCCTTCCATCTCTTCCTGCATAGATTCTGGGGTAAAGAGCAAAGGTGTGGTTCAACATTTCCAATTCAATGTTTCCACAACACCTCAAAGTCAATATGGATCTTTTGACTGATGTCTTCCATCAGAAAGGGTTGTTTTATTTTGTTTTTAACCTTTCACAGAGAAAGTCAAGTTATTCCCTGTTAAAAAGAAATGGTATTCTGAAATAATATCTTCAAAGAAAGTCTGAATGTTCCTTTATTACCTGAATAAAGAAAAATTAATGAAGAAGTGTTCGGGGAGCAGAAGGCTGGCTGAGGACAAAGCAAAAGGCTGACACCTTGCAACCTCCTCCCACCCCCACTCTTGGGTGAGACACATGTGACATTCCTTAGGAATCTCCCACCCATCTTAATGTTAATACTTTACTAGAGGGGAAAACGACCTTGGCAATGGCAAAGCCTCTGGTATCCAGTATCTTTGTAGGTCCTCTTTAGCATATGAAAGTTCTATTGAAACCTCCCTTTTCCTTACTTCCCCCAACCTCATGGTACGTAACCCGCAGTCCCTCACAATCCCGCGCAGCAGCTCTTCCTGCCCATGGGTCCTGTCCCCATGCTTTAATAAATCACTATTTTGCACCAAAGATGTCTCAAGAATTCTTTCTTGGTCATTCATTGGCTCTGGACCTCACCCCACTCAACTTCACATATATTCTAGAACTTCATCAGAAGCATTGAAAAAAATATGTATATAAAATGGACTTGGAGAAAACAACTATCCTGTTTTAAGGCTTTTGGTTTTTAATCATTGTGTTAGTTACATGACATCTATTTTGTTGTTATTTGATAATTAAAAGAGTTCTGTGAGTTGCATATTATTAACCTTTCTTGGAAGAAGGAAATTTGATGTAGAAAAAAGTTCAGTAACTTATACACCTGAACATAACTTCTTACTAAGATTTCAGTGTAGTATTAAAAATGCCTGCATAGATTTATATAATTATGTATATAAGGTATGTTCTATTTCCTTCCAGGAAACCCAAACTCAAATGCTCTCAAGGTTCTAACAGAAAGCATTTAGGATTGATGGAGAACTTGGTCAGCTGAAGATTGTTGTGACCAGAAATACCCTACTTAAAAATAAATAAATAAATTGTATGTTATATGATCTGCTTGTATGACATGTACAGAATAGGTAAATCTATAGAGACAGAAAGCAAATTAAGGTGGTTTAAGGCTGGTGGTGGGGATTGGAGGTGATAGCTAGAGAGTATGGGGTTTCTTTTTGAGGTGATAAAAATGTTTTATACTGATAGTGGTAATGGCTATACAACATTATAAATATACTAAAAAACATTGAGTAATTCACTTTATTTTTTTTGAATTTTTACTTTTTTTTTTTTTTTAAGATTTTTAATTTATTTATTTGACAGAGGGAGAAACCTCACAAGTAGGCAGAAATGCAGGCAGAGAGAGAGGGGGAAGCAGGCTCCCCGCCAAGTAGAAAGACAATGTAGGGCTTCATCCCAGAACCCTGGGATCATGACCTGAGCTAAAGGCAGGGGCTTAACCCAATTCAGCCACCCAAGTGCTGCTATTTTTAAATTTTTAAATGTGAATATAGTTTACAGACAATGTTACATTAGTTTCAATACAGTTCATACAAAATAGTGATTCAAGAACTCCATACCTTATGCTATGCTCACCATAAGTATAGCTGCCATCTGTCACCATGCAAGATGGTTACAATACCATTGACTATATTCCCTACGTGTATCTTTTATTCTCCTGAGTTATTCATTTCACAGCCAGAAGACTGTATCTCTGCTTTCCATCACCTACTTATCCAACCCCTAACCCTTTTCCTTCTAGCAACCATCACGGCTGTACATTTCAAATGGATGAATGTTGTAGTATATCAATAAAGCTGTTACAAAAACTAAAGACAGACGATGGGGTGACTGGGTGATGGACATTAAGGAGGGCACATGCTGTAATGAGCACTGGGTATTATTCAAGATTGATGAATCATTGAACTCTACCTCTGAAACTAATAATAATACATGATATGTTAATTAATTGAATTTAAATAAAATAATTACTGGGAAAATAACTTAAGACAGTCACAGTAAATTAAAGCACAAGTCTTCAATTTTGTTAAACATATGTTCAGTCAGTTTTGGCAAACATACATCTTGTTCTCAGATATTACAGTAAGTAATTAAGGGAAGTATTTATGCCTATTTTCTGAATGAAGAAATTAGCTATGATTTTAAATCAAGACCAATCAACACATTTTTTTTTTTCCTTTAGCTAGGTTCAAGTTCAAGGGGCCAAAAAAAGAGAAGCAAAAAATTGGATTTCATTAAGGTTGTGTTTTTAGAGAATAAAACAAGCAAGAGAAAGGCCAGCAAGTTGATGGAGTATGCAAATAATTACTTATGATCAGATTATGGGCATTTCGGATTTATGATAAAATCAAAGCTTTGTCATGAGAATTAATTGTGGAAGGGCAAGGTCCTTAGAGAAAAGATCCAGGAAGTAAGAGGCTTGGGGTCTTGGGACAATCACTGTAGATACTGAAATCACCTAGAATTTTGTATGAAATGTCTTGAGGAGAGGACCAGTGGGTGAGGAAATAATTTTAAAAGTAAGAGTAATAGGTTTGAATGATTTAGTCACATAAAGTTCAAGGAGTTTTAAAAGTAACATTTTTTCCTTTTTCCTTCCTTCCTCCCTCCCTCCCTCCCCTTCTCTCTTTCTTTCTTTCTTCTTCCTTTGGCAGATTTCCAATTGTAATCCCATTGCTCCCTCTTTGAAATGTAAATCTTTTCCCAGCCCCAGTCCATTTTGCAACCCAGGAATGTCTTTCTCAGGGACTTGGGAGCCATTCCTTTGAAGTGTAATTATCAAGAAAGATTGTGTTCCTATTTCCTGGTCTTTCTGGTAAAGTTGGAGTCTAACTATCAATTAGAAGCAATTAGCAAACATAGATGCCCTCATCACTTTGAGAGACCTGCCCCCCTTAGGCTCCCCCCCCTACTTTTTTATTAGTTCTTCTCAGTGCTCAGAAATGCCCTGGATCTTTTGTTTCCAAAAGTTTAAGTTCACTTTCTCCTCCACTGCAATAGTCTTAAAGTATTTCTTGCCTATGTAAATCTGTGTGGTACATTTTTTGAAGACAATTTGTGAGCAATTATGCTGTTTGCCACCTGAGAAAGGAGACTTTAGGTATGCCTCATTAGAAAGTTCTGAGAAAAGAGTGCTTGATGGGTTATTAATGGTCAAAGTGAGATTTAAACATAATTACCTCTGTTCACCTTGCATGCACCTTAATATCACTAAAGGAGACCTTGGCAGGAACTGGAATGCAAGTAAAGTTCTACCAAAACCTCTTCACCTTATTATAACGCCCCTTATTTCAATAGTATCGGTTCCCTCAAAACTGAAAAATCCTATATAAATATTGGGGTAAAAGGTATAACCCAGAAGTGATCTAAAATAAGAACCTAGGGTGGCACAGAAATCTTGGGAATGAAACATTGTCCTTAGTCTCCCATTTCTTGCAGAAAGTGAGAAGCCAGGATTAAACTCAACTAGCACAAGCTAGAAACAGCCTTTAGATAATCATATTGTACTAAGTCAGTTGACAAAGAGGCATGCAAGTTTAGTGCAGAGTGATTAGTGAGAGGGGGTGGAGCCAACAGAGCTACATTCAAAATTTACTATTTGTTTCCTCAAATATTGTAACAGAAATATGTTTTTTCTTAAGTTTTCTCTTACAGATTCTATCTATGTGTCTCTAGGGAAAGAATAGGATGAGAGACGACAGAGAACTTGTTCATTCTTCATGTAATATATTACTGACAAGTCAAAAACACAAGTGTAAAATAAAAAAAATAGGGTGAGTAAAAAGTCTTTATAAAATACTTATGTACAGTATATTTGTTCAAAAATACTTTAGCATTTTTACAAAATGCATAATTTTTGCTTAGCAGACCAAAGAAAGACAGTTTGAATGTTTCCACTCACTCTCATTCCTTTCAATCTGTTGTTGAATCAAAGTCATGAATCACTCTTAGGTATTTGAAGTGCTTTCTTTAAGTTACTTTATATTCTTCTTGATTACTGAAAACATTATTTTAAGAAAAGCCCCATTTTATGTAATCAGTGGTAATTTTGGAGCTGTAATCTTTTTTCCTAGGTATTTGTAAATACATTTGAAACTTCAGGGATTAGTTTAGTGGCATTTTTGTAGACTATATTCTTTATCCTTTTCCTGGTACACAATTTCAAAGTGTTCCAGGCTATTTAAATTAAGCAAGGTAGTCTTCAAAACAGCCAGGAAGCTCTGAGTGTGTCAATTTTACATGAACGTATGTGTACTGGAGGGGGAGAACTAAAGACGTATAAATTGCTTCATTTTATTTTATTTATTTTATTTTCATTTTTCCTTTAAAGGATCTTGAACTTGCTGATCTACTACTAGATTCAAATACTATGTAACCATTATTTAGCTGTGTGACTTTGGGCAAATTAAAAAGTTACTTAAGGGGGCGCCCGGGTGGCTCAGTGGGTTAAGCCTCTGCCTTCAGCTCAGGTCATGATCTCAGGGTCCTGGGATGTAGCCCCACATCAGGCTCTCCTCAGCAGGGAGCCTGCTTCCCCTCACCCCTCTGCCTGCTTCTCTGCCTGCTTGTGATCTCTTTCTCTCTCTGTCAAATAAATAAATAAAATCTTTAAAAAAAATAAAAATAAATTAAAAAGTTACTTAACAACAAGAACTGTCATTCATTACTACTGGGAATGCAAAATGACACAGCCGTTTTGGAAGATATTTTGACAGTTTCTTACAAACCTAAACATACTCTTACTGTATGATCCAGCAATCCTGCTTCTTGGTATTCAACTACCAAAAGAGGTTGAAAAAGTATATCCACATAAAAACCTGTAATCAAATGTCTATAGTAACTTGCTCATAATTACCAAACCTTGGAAGCAACCAAGATGTCCTTCAGTTGGGGAGTGAATAAAAAAAACTATAGTACATGCAGATAGTGAGCTCTTACTGAGTGAAAAAGGAAGGAGATATCAAGTCATGAAAAGACATGGAGAAATCTAAGTGTAAGGGATCCCAACTAAGAACCTAGGGTGGCACAGAAATCTTGGGTATGGAACATTGTCCTTTCCCTCCCATTTCTTGCACAGAGTGAAAAACCAGAGCACAACACATCAATAAGTGAAAGAAGCCAATCTGAAATGGCTATATCTACCTTACGGTTTTAAGTATATGACATTTTGGAAAAGATAAAACTGTGAAGAAGGTGAAACGATTAGTGTTTTCTAGGGGAGGGGGAAGGATGGATAGGCAGAAGACAGAGGATTTTTCATGCAGTAAAACTATTCTCTATGATTCTGTAATGGTGAACAAATGTATTAATTCGTTTGTCAAAACCCATAGAATGCACAACTTCAAGGATGAACTTAATGTGAACTATCTACCTTAAGTGATAATGATGTGTCCATGTAGGTTCATTTTTCTACAAATGTACTTTTGTGCTAGGGGATGTAGATAGTGTGTGAGGCTATGTATATGTGGGGCCAAGGGGTATAGGGCCACTCTCTGTACTTTCTGCTCAATTTTTCTATGAATACATCTCTAAGTTATGTTTATGAATTAAAAGAAAGTACTTAATCTCTCTCAACTCAGTTTTATCAAATGTGGAACATAGGTAATAATCACACCTATTTCATACAGTAGGTATAAAACTAAATCAACAGATAGCATTTGCTTAGAATGCTGCTTGTCTTTTACCACCCACATGTTAACTGTTACTAGTGGTAGTGTATCTTTTAGATTTACTCTTTCTTCTTTTCCATTTCTATGATTTTTTTTTTTCAAAATTTTATTTAAATTCAGGTTAGTTGACATATAGTGAGTGTTGTATTAGTTTCAGGGGTAGAATTTAGTGATTCATCACTTGGGTATAGCATCCAGTGCTCATCACCTAGTGCCCTTCTTAATGCCCATCATCCAATTAGCCCATCTCCCCTCTCACCTACCCATCAGCAATGCTCAGTTTGGTTCATATATGTAAGAGTCTATCATGCTTTGCCTCCTCTTTTTATTTATTTTATTTATCTTTCCTTTCTGTTTCTTTTTCTTAAATTCCACATATGAGTGAAATTATATGGCATTTTTCTTTCTCTTACTGATTTATTTCACTTAGCATAATACACTCTAGTTCCACCTACATCATTGCAAATGGCAAGATTTCATTCTTTTTTTGATGGGTGGGTAATATTCCATTGAATATTTATACATATCTTCTTTATCCATTCTTCAGTTGATGAACATCAGGGCTGTTTCCATATTTTGGCTACTGTTTACATTGCTATTATAAACATTGGGGGGCATATGCCCCTTCAAATTACTATGCTTGTATCCTTTGGATAAATATCTAGTAGTGCAATTGATGAGTCCTGGGTTAGTTCTAGTTGTACCTTTTTGAGGAACTTCCACACTGTTTTCCAGAGTAGCTGCATCAGTTTGCACTCCTACCAATGGTATACAAGTTTTCCTTTTTCTCCACATCGTATCCAACACATGATGTTTCTTGTGCTGTTGATTTTAGCCATTCTGACAAATGTGAGGTTATATCTCATAGTAATTTTGATTTGTATTTCCCTCATGATGTGTGATGTTGAACATCTTTTCATCTGTCTGTTGGCCATCTGGATGTCTTCTTTGGAGAATTGTTTGTTCATGTCTTCTACACACTTCTGGACTAGATTTTTTGTTTTGTGTTTTGTTTTTGGGTGTTAAGTTTTTAGGGTACTTTACAGATTTTGAATATTAACATTTTATTGGATATGCCATTTGCAAATATTTTCTCCCATTTTCATAGGTTGCCTATTAGTTTTGTTGGTTGTTTCCTTCACTGTGCAGAAGCTATCTATCTGATGAATTCCTAATAGTTCATTTTCTATTTTTTTTCCCTTCCCTCTGGAGATGTGTCTAATAAGCAATTTCAGGAGCTGAAGTCAAAGAGACTACTCCCTCTGTTCTCCTTTAGGATTTTGATAGGTTCCTCTCACATATTTAGGTCTTTCATCTATTTTAAATTAATTTTGAGGTTTGGTATAAGAAAGTGATGCAGTTTCATTCTTCTACGTGTTGCTCTCCAATATTCCCAACACCATTTGTTGAAGACACTATCTTTTTTCCATTGGATATTCCTTCCTGTTTCATTGAAGATTAGTTGACCATATAGTTGATGGCCCATTTCTGGGTTTTATGTTCTGTTCCATTGATTTATGTGTTTGTTTTTATACCAGTACCATACTGTCTTGATGATTACAGCTTTGTAATGCAGCTTGAAGTCCAGAGTTATGATGCTTCCAGCTTTGATTTTCTTTTTCTGCATTGCTTTGGCTATTCAGGGTCTTTTTTGGGTTCCAAATCAATTTTAGAATTGTTTTTTCCAGCTCTGTGAAAGATGCTGACATTATCTTGAGAGGGGTTGCATTGAATGTCCCATTGCTTTGGGTAGTATAGACACTTTAACAATATTTTTTCTTCTAATCCATGAGCATGAGATGTTTTTCCATTTGTTTGTGTCTTCCTCAGTTTCTTTCATAAGTGTCCAATAGTCTTCAGAGTACAGAAATTTTACCTCCTTGGTTACGTTTGTTCCTAGGTATTTTATGGTGTTTTTCTTAAATGTAAATGGGATTAATTTCTTGATTTCTCTTTTTGTTGCTTCATTATTAATGTATAGAAATGCAACAGACTTCTGTGCATTGATTTTTATCCGTGACTTTGCTGAATTCCTGTACCAGTTCTAGAAATTTTTTTGTTTTGTTAAGTCTTTCTGGTTTTCTGCGTAGTGTACCATATCATCCGTGAAGAGTGAAAGTCTGACTTCTTTGCTGATCTGAATACCTTTACTTCTTTTTGTTTTCTAATTGCTGAGCCTAGGACATCCAGAACTATGTTGAACAATAGTGGTAAGAGTGGACAGCTCTGTTGTGTCCTGACTTTAGGGGAAAATTCTCAGTTTTTCCCAATTGAGGATGATATTAACAGTGGGTCTTTTGTATATGGCCTTTATGATTTTGAGGTATGTTCTTTCTATTGCTACTTTCTTGAGGGTTTTTATAAAGAAATGATGTTGTATTTTGTCAAAAGTTTTTTCTGCATCCATTGAGAGGATCATATGGTTCTTATCATTTTATTTTATTAATGTGGCGTATCATCTTGTCAGATTTGCATATGTTGAACCACTCTTGTAGCCCAGGAATAAATCCCATTAGGTCATACAGTCCAAAACCTTTGGGATGCTGTAAAGGTAGTCTTAAGAGGGAACTACATAGCAATACAGGCCTTCCTCAAGAAGCAGGAAAAGTCTAAAATACAAAATTGAACAGTACACCTGAAGGAGTTGAAAAAGAACAGCAAATAAAGCCTAAATCTAGCAGGAGAATGAAGATAATAAATACTAGAATAGAGGGACGCTTGGGTGGCTCGGCTCGGGTCATGGTCCCAGGGTCCTGCGATTGAGTCCCACATCGGGCTCCTTGCTCAGCAGGGAGCCTGCTTCTCTCTTTGCCTCTGCCTGCCTCTCTGTCTGCTTGTGTGTACTCTCTTTCTCTGGCAAATAAATAAACTCTTAAAAACAATAGATAAAATCTTCAAAAAAATACTAGAATAGAAATAAATTTTATACAGATCATTGAAACAAGGAGCTGGTTCTTTGAATGGATTAGCAAAATTCATAAATCCCTCACAAGACTTTTCAAAATGAAAATAGAAAGTACCTGAAAAACAAAATCATGAATGCAAGAGGAAAAATCACAACTAACACCTCAGAAGTACATTTCTTTGTCCTTAATAGTCATCAACCACCCACACTTAATCTATGAAGTAGACTAAACAGAAATTCTTAGCCTTTCTTTACATCAGAAAACATAAGATAAGAATTCGAATAAATTCTATAGCATCATAGGTCAGACTGAAAGTAAGCCTTCTGTCTCTTAGAACAATACTTTTCCCATTACATACTTTAAGGACAGCTGTACCCTCTTAAAATTATAGGTAACCCTTCACAGTACAGTATTGATGGAAAATTCATGTGTGTGAGAACCCTGCAAAGCAAGAAATACTTGCATTGAGGAACCCAAAGAACTTGTCTATGTAGTGTATACCTCTTGATGTTTACCTTATTAGATATTTAAACTGAGAAGTGTAAAAATCCAAGACATGTAAGGATGTGGTTCATTATTCTTCAGACTGATGATACTAATAAAAAAATTACACTGCATGCTCCTGGGAGAATAAGAGTGAAAGGTAGATAAAATCTTAGTCTTTTTTTTTTTAAAAGGAAAATAAGTCAGTTTGACCTTTTAGATGCCAATGAAAATGTCCTGGAACATCTAGTACTCCCCAAACCACAGTTTCAGAATGACTTCAACAGACATGGCTCAGCAACCTCAGCAACCTCACAGTCTCCCTGCTCCTTAGAGAGAACTTTTCCATATCCTGCAAATAGTCTTTCAGTTTGAACATTAATTTGATATTGGGCAACTTCTGAGTCTCTATCCCCTCCATACCCATTGATAACTTTCTTGTATGTGTATGCGCCTTTGGAAGAGAAGGCCTTAGAATCTAAGAGCTTTCTGCCTATATGAAACTCAGCTCAATTCATGCACAGCAAAGCCTGGGATAAGAAGCAGCTCTGGTCTTAGCTAAAGAACCAGAGAATTCTGAGTTGTGAGCAGGCTTCAGAAGCCACAGAGGTGGCCCAGGCCAAGCTGGAGGATGAAGTGGCTGCTTTGTTGTAACCAAGTAGAAGGAGACCACAGAATGAGGTGTAGAGTTGTGCAGGGCAGGGCAGTGTATGAGCCAGCTGAGACCCATCCAGAGGCTTCATGAATAATCAACAATGTAGAGAAACATTGGTTGGCTACTTAATGCAGTTTATACAAGGTAATTTCCTTTGTTTTTAAAACATCATGAATGTCGATGAAATGCCCTTTCATTTCACATTTAAGCTATAAAATGTCACCGCCATTTCCAGTTTATTAGATGATGTGTTTCTTTAAAACTTTTGATTTCACAAATATTAAGCTCTATTGTTGCATAAGGTCAGAATTATTTTCTGCCTGCTCATATGCAGTTTGGCAAACTAAATCAATTTTTGTTTTTTAGGAGAAGAGAGCTACAGCTAAGAGGTTAGATTTTGTATACATAGCAGTTTTTCATAAGGGAGCATTATACTGAGTGATGTGATATGTACTGAAACATCTCCCTATCATGGGTTTTCACACATAAGTTGACATAGGATATGCTGATTAATTATTGGATATTCTTACCTGTAATTCTGCATTACCTGGAAATGTTTATTGAACTCCTATTTTGCACAGATCACTGGATTGATTGCTGGGTATAAAAAATAATATAAAATGTAGCCTTCCATAAAGGCATATCATGGTCTTGGTGAGAAAATACACGTGCATTCATAAACATATGTAGGTGGATATAGTGTAGTTATAATAATGTAAAGTAAATACTAAATGTCAGATGCTATAAACCAGAAATGTAAGAGGACAGAGGAAGGATCTCTGTTGGAAATCTGTTTTTATCAATTCAATTTTTTTAGGAATATACCTCTTCCTCTTCAGACCATGTGATATAAGAGGATAATCAACCCCAGTGAAGTGTACATGACTCCTGCTTGTTAATTAGCATATTCTTCTTGCTAGCAACACTGCCTCACTCTGGACCAATGAGAGTCTGCTTCCTGATTTGCTGGACCAATGTTGATGGAACTATTTGTGCAGGTCATAGGCTAATAGGATTAAATCATGGGAGTCCTCCTGACCATCTTTGTCACTCAATTAGAAGAGTCTTCTGGGAGTAAAGTTTAAGACAAAGAAAGCAGTATTGAGAGATGCAGAAAGAGGGGTGTTTCTGGATATAGTTATACCTAAAGTTTCTTCTACCCCTGGACTTTTCCAGGGATGTTGGACCAAAAAAAAAAAAAAAATAATAATAATTATTGTTTTTTTATAATTAACAAAATTTTTAAAGATTTTATTTATTTATTTGACAGATAGTACAAGTAGGCAGAGCAGCAGGCAGAGGGAAAGGGAGAAACAGACTCCCCGCTGAGCAGGTAGCCCGATGTGGAGCTTGATCCCAGGACCCTGGGATCATGGCCTGAGTGGAAGGCAGCTGCTTAACTGACTGAACCACCCAGGCACCCCCCAAAATTCTTACTCTTAAATCAGTTTGAGTTGAATTCATGAAACCTGCCACTCAATGAGTCCTGATTCACACTGGAGAAAATAATCACTTGAAGACTGAAATGGCCCTTTCTTACTCTCTCTCTCCCAAATAAATAAATAAAATATTAAAAAAAAAAAAAAGACTGAAATAGCCCAAGAGGGCTTCTTGGGATAATTTGAACAGAATCCTGAATGTTGTTTAAGACTCAGCTGAGAGGGAAGGATGAAAAAAGATATTTAATGTAGGGAAAATACAAAGGGCAAAAATCCATAGTGAGGAGTTCAAAGTCTAATTTTATGTAATATAAGCTGACTTCTTGTATGGAAAGTTTTGTATGCAAAGTTTAATGAAAGGGAAGTGACTTAATTTAGCAGAGGTAGCAGTTGGTAGATGGTTTTAGGGGCACTCATATTTAAGCAATGGGAACACAGAACTGAAATTTATGAAGGAAAGCTATAAAGAAGAATCCAAATAACCAATAGAGAAGGAAAAAAAAAACCTATTCTTTTTTTTTTTTTTAAAGATTTTATTTATTTATTTGTCAGAGAGAGAGAGCGCGCGAGCAAGCACAGGCAGACAGTGGCAGGCAGAGTCAGAGGGAGAAGCAGGCTCCCTGCGGAGCAAGGAGCCCGATGTGGGACTCGATCCCATGACGCCGGGATCATGACCTGAGCTGAAAGCAGCTGCTCAACCAACTGAGCCACCCAGGCGTCCCGACCTATTCTTTATATATAGATATATCTCTCTGTATACATATATATCTATATCTATTGACTATCATCATCATCTATATCTGTATACATATATCAAGAATATGAGTTTTTGTCCTGTTACTGGTCCTGTAAAATTGTACATATGATAATATCTCAAACCATTTACAGACAATTGTCAAAATTTCTTCCTAGCTTTAATTACTGTTTCATTTCATATTTATTTTAGCAAAAATAACATATTTAGGTGAATTTGTAAAAAATAAATGTTACCAAAGTTTATAATAAAAACTGCCTTTTTTCTGCTTGTTTCTTGATTGTTTTTCTCCATCCCCTACTTCAGCACTAGAGAAAAATACTTCCAAGTTTTCCAGCTGTTTCTTTATATATTAGCTTCATATTTCTACATAATGTTTATACTGTTTCATCTTAAATTTTCAATTTCAGACATCATCTATTGTCTTCCTGCCAAGTTGACACCCACTTCTACTTCTCAAATAGAATCTTGATTTTTGGTCACATTATGAGTCAGTATTTATTTAGACTATGTAAATATGTAGCTTATGTCAATACTGTTCTTCATTGAATCACACGAGACTAGGAGTATGATGCATTTTTTTTTTAATCAAAAGGATTTTTTTTTTCCTGCTTCATCAAACCTCTTAAATAATTTTTAGGAATATTGTTTTCCAAATGTTCAAATATATCACCTTAACCTATCAACTTCAGTTTTCTTTCTGGATCTTTCTGGAGCTCTCCCACTTCTCTTCTCGATCTCAACTTCAAGTTCATGTCTTCAGTCCTATTTTCAAAATAACTGAGGTCTCCAAGTACTGAACGTTCTAGGCTTTGATGGAATCACTTTGTTCTGGAACTGTTCCTCATCTTTCTCTGCTAAGTCAGCTACTGCATCTCTATCTGCTGATTCTTAAAAAAACATGCCAAAATCACATTAAGGTTTTTACATATTTATTTCCACTTAAAAAACAAACAAACAAACAAACAAAAAACTTCTTTTCTACGTTTTAGTTTCAAATAGAAGAGGAGATAACCCCATATGGTCAAACTACTTTCATTATCTAGAAATTGCCACATTCACTTTGTTCCCGTCTCCATATCTCTGAATTTTATATTTTATATTCTCTTTTGATGAAAATGTTTTCTTCCCCCCCCCCCCCAAATCTTTGAAAATGTTTTAAAAGTTTGTTTTATCTCTTAAAAAATTATTTTTTGGTATTTAGTGTTATCCCCAAATGTACTCATTTTTGTCCCTTAAATTCACCATTTATATTCCCCAGAGTCCCCACATTTCACTTTTTATTAAGAATTATAAATAACTCAAAAGTGATTTTCAGGTTCCTATGATTCTGCTAATAGATTTTAGTAACGTCCCTGACTTGCTTTATAGTCACATATAAGGGTACATCAATCACTTTGAAAACTGATTATAGAATAATGCCTATACTTTAAGAATCTCTTTAAAGTCAGTGGCCTGCAAATATACACAGGTATCTTAGTAAGTTAATAGGCATTTGTCCTTAGAAAACAGTTACCACCGAAGAGTGTAGTATATTATAACTTTAGGTGTTGGCAGTTTGAAACATGAAAAGTTGAGTAATAATCAGTTCCAAATTTTTTGTGCAGTCCAACTGATGGCCCCAGGCTGCCGGATAGGTTCCCTATCAATCAACTAGAGATGGCAACACCAATTCAATACAATAGTATTGATTTCACCCACAGACCTGCTATGGGCCAGAAATGCAAATTTTGCTTATTTATTTATTTATTCTAGAAATGCAAATTTTAGATCAATCCTTCCATAAATCTTTTCTTTTCCAATGAAAGCAAAAACAAAAACAAAACAAAGAAACACCAAAAACCTCACATCTGATTTAGAGAAAAATTTGATAGATATACAGCTTATTTTTTAGCTCCTAACTATGGTCTTGTTTGTCTTTTTTCAATGATGATAGCTCTGAGTAAATGCCTCTTAACCTGTTTGTGTTTAATTTTTTAAGAATTTTGAAGTCTTTCAAGTGCTTTTGACAATTACTTAAATTCTATCTGTCTGTGCCCACTGGACCCATTTATCAGGGTAAATTCTAGCTGTCCATACCCATTGGGACCATTTATCAGAGAGGGACTGGTAGCAGAAAGAGAGAGATTCAGTCAATCCTCATTATTCTTAGATTTCGTATTTACAAATTTGCCTCCTTGCTAAAATTTATATTTAACCCGCAAACCAGTATTTCCAGCACTTTCAAGGTCATTCAGAGACAATGCCCAGAGCAGCAAAAAATGTGATTTGTCCCTAGCGTACCTCCACAGCTGACATGGACCAAGGCCACTCTGGCTTCTAGCATCAGCTCTTGTATTCTAAATAAGCATCCTTTTCGCAGTCTGTTTAGTACTATGCTTTTTGCTTTTTTGTTTTTGTTGTTGTTGATGATGACTTAGCTGTTTAAAATGATCTGCTAGCTGGTGTTGAAGTGTGGTCTGAATTTCCTAAAGGCAAGAAGATTATGATATGCTTTACTGATAAAATGCATGCATTAGATAAGCTTCATTCAGGCATGAGAGATTCGGCCCTGCATTCAGTGTTAACCAATCAGCACTATATATTAAATAAAGTGTCTTTAAATAGAAACACACATTTAAAAATGTTATGTATAAGGTTGAAGTACATGTTGTGACCAGAGTCTCACAGTACCTAACTCTGTATTTTCCCTAGGAACAATGGTTCCATACTTGCTGTATCAGTCTTCACAGGGACTTTGTAAAACATAATTATCAAGAATAATGAGGGGGCACCTGGGCTGCTTAGTTGTTGCTTAGCATCTGCCTTCAGCTTGAGACATGACCCCAGGGTCTTGGGATGGAGCCCCTCATGCAGCTCCCTGCTCAGCAGGAAGGCTGCTTTGCTTCTCCCTCTCCCACTACCCATGCTTATGTTCCCTTTCTCTCTGTCAAGTACTTAAATCTTAAAAAGAGAAAAAAAAAAAGGAAGAAGAAGAAGAATGAGGACAGACTGTATTTACTTATTAACCCCATGGATGCCTATTCTGATTGGAAAATCTTGAGGTAAAAGATTATGCAGGTTTCAAGTCAAAGATGGATAAAATAGGTTGGCCTTGGTTACTTTTTACTATTATACAAAGACTCAAGATAACAAAATCAATAGTTCTATTTTCATTTGCATTTGTTCACTTTTGTTCCCAAAATGATTAAACAAAACAATAGGTGTTATAAACAAAATTTATTTAGTTATTCATGAAACTGCAGTCTTCACCTGAGAACTGCAAAAAGGTAGGAAGGCAGGAAGCTTTTAAAAGAAAGAATAATGAACAAGGAAGAGATGAATAGAAAATATCTGACTGCTGGGGCCACATAGTGACCCTTGTTTGGGGTGAGAAGGAACCAGGAAGTAAGTATGAGGCCCAGAGTTAGGATTGTGTTTGGAACCTGGCTGACTGGATTATAGAACTAAATTTCTTGTCAAGCGAAGTGTGACAAGAGGGACATGAAAGTTATCTGAGTTTCCATTCAGGAGCAGCTCCATCTTGGGCCTAGAAAGTTATTTCAGCACTTCCATGAACCATAGGAAAAGGGTTGGGGGGAGAATGACTCAAGTATCTTTGTAGGAACAAAGCTATTTTTTTTCCTTTTATTTATGGCATGAACATGTACATTAACTTAAACTGTCTTTTATATTAATTTGCCTTCAAATTTATGTCTTCTGTTTCTTGATACTTATAATTATAGCAATATCTGAACTTCTAAACCCCAAATACTGAGAGGTTCTGAGGTAACTGTCTGGTAAAAAGAATTAAATCCTTATATTATTTCTGTCCTTTTCTTAAAAAATTCTAAACTCTCAGTTCTATAGAATCACATATTGTGATATATAGAAAGTTCTATAGAATCACATATTGAATGTAAACTACCTTATTAATTGATGCTAATTCTTCACAAAACTGAGTGGATTTAACTATCATAATTCATCTGCAAAATCCAAGTGATCACTTCAGTTAAAATAAAACGGGCTATAAACGAATGTTTTAAATTATTTTGCTATGCTCTGATTTTTTTTCCTCACTAGGAATTACTGCTGCAGCAAAATAAACTACAGCCTAATATATAGATAATAAGTGTGATTTATACAGTCATGTGGGTTTTTTTTATGTCACTTTAAATATTTATGTACTTGGATATACTAAAATCAGAGTCTCCTTTTTGTAGCTCTACATGCAAATATTTGATTAAATGACCCTAGCCACCACATGAGCCTTTGAAAGTTAGCTTGTCAGGTCTATTATCAATAATTAAGATAAGACCGCCTTATCTTGCCTCCCCATTTCTGCTTTAGTTGCGATTTTTTTTTTCCTTAAAATACATCTTCCCAGTTGCTGAAGCAGAAAAACTACTTTATTTCTACCTCAGTGGAGCTTCTGTTTTGGAGGTTGAAACACCTGCTATGCATATATTATGTAAAGAACATACCAATCATTTAGAATGAAAGTTTGAATATAAGTGCCAGACATTACTGAAACCTGTTTCATAATGTGCTTATGTATCATTTTCATTGTTTTACTATTTTGTTCTGTAGAAGCAGGCAGGCATATGTGTCTGTGGGTGTGTGCTTGTGTAATTAATGGATGAGAGTAACAACTAGTGGTTAACATAAGCAAATAACCTTAGTTAATTACCTGTGGTAACACTATTTGAAAAAAAGTCTGTAAAAATGATGCAAAAATGTCTAATCCTTGTGTTTCTGCTTCTTTCTATTTGCATTGAGTTATCTGCATTTAATCGGGATGTTTTTCTAATACTTTTTCTTTCTCTAACAGAGGACTGAAAACGGTCTGCATATTTTAAGGACTTGCAGATGGATTCCACAAAGTTCAACTAAAATAGAAAGTGGGCACTAGAAACAAGTGAAATGTGGAATTTGACCCATTGCCCAAAGCTTTTTAATGACTTTGTGATCATGAGGTCTCAAGCAATTTACCCATCCCAACCAGCTCTTTACAACTGATATTTATATATGCCCTGGTCTTTCTCATCTTCTTTATCTCCTCATTTTTTTTTTTTTTTTTTTTTAAGGTAGCAGAAGGTACTAACAGTAGTTAGCAAACATTGAAGATAAGGTCCCATGTTTAAGCCTCACTAAAATCCTTTTTTTTTTTTAATCCTCCATTTTTTCCCTTGTCTTTTATGACAACATCTCTCTTCTGGTTTTCCTCCCACTTCTCCACCTTAGCTTGCCCAGTCTTACACGTATCATCTGCTTGGACTTGGCAACTTGGTCCTTTCACTGGTTAATTCTGCACCACTTTGAAAGAAATTTCTCCATATTAACAGTTTTTTTGTTTTTTTCCTCGTTCTACCTCTATGACTTCCAGCCCTGGTTGGATATTCTCCTTGAATATCCATACTCTTATGTTCAAACACTCACTTTAGATTGTCATGTTATTTCCAGACACCTTTTCAACTGATGCAAAAGTGAACCCATGAATTCCTATCTACAGTTTTTTTGTAGCTCAAATTTAAAGTGTACCGATTGGCCTTCCAGTGATCAAATTCAGAAGAGCTAGATTTTTCTAGCTGTCTTTCATACTCTCTTTACCTAATTGATGATAAAGTTCTATTTATTTTACTCATTAAATATCTTTATAATATAGTAACTGTAGGGGCACCTGGGTGGCTCAGTGGGTTAAGCCTCTGCATTCGGCTCAGGTCATGATCTCAGGCTTCTGGGATCGAGCCCCACATTGGGCTCTCTGCTCGGCAGGGAACCTGCTTCCCCCTCTCTCTCTGCCTGCCTCTCTGCCTGCTTGTGATCTCTGTCTGTCAAATAAATAAATAAAATCTTTAAAAAATACATACTAACTGCTTTCTAAACGTTTCACACCTTTTGGGACTCATATTGTTATCACTTCTTACTACCTAGATTATAGCAGTAACCTAGTAACTGGTTTCCTTCCTCCAGATTATTTTTTTCTACATATGAAATTAATATTATACAACATGATGCCAAAAGCAATGGACCATCAGTAAAAGATATAAAATTGAATGTTGTTATCGTATCTGTGCTAGAAAGCTATCTGCCACTAGCGAAGCATCATCACTAGTGAAGGAAGACTGGTTTGAGGGGTGATGAGCTAATGTTAAGGGCCTGAGATTAGGAAATACTAATAGAAATCTGTGTATGCATACATATGTGTACACACAGACGTGCACATAATACATATATACATATACTTAATACATAGATTCTGACAAAAGCATTTGTTTCTCTTGTTCTTCTTCAGTGATTTCATGCTTTCTAGGGTGTATTAAATGTGGGGAATATGAATCAGAAACAAATTGGTCAATAATGTCTGAACAGATCAAATAACGTTATCTGGAAATCATTTTCTTTCACAGGCTATGTGAACTGTTAAACCTAATCAAGATATATTAATTTCTTCATACCTTTTTGTATCTGATGATAGTTGATGTTACAGATGATGTCAAAAATTGTGAGTGTAATTTTTTTTCTAGGCTCAAAAGTCACTAAATCATTTTTAGTAAATTATTTGGCCCAAATTAGGTCTCTGAACATCCACATTTATATGAAAAAATCTATTCAGGTATCTAGCACTAATGAGGCAAAATGAAAATAAACTAGTTCTATGACATAGTAATTGTTAAGCTAAAGATGGAAAATGGTGCAGACTTCGATGCTTCTGTTACCTTTCTTTTATACTGTTACTGTTTTAGTTAGCTCTCTTCTGCTCTAATGAACTGCCATGGACTGGGTGGCTTTTAAATAATAGCAATTCATTTCTCATATTCCTGGATGCTGAAAGTTCAACCTCAGGGTGCCCGCATGGTCGGGTTCTGGGGAAGGTCCTTTTCCAGAGTGCAGATTGCTATCTTCTTGAATCCTCATTTGGTGAACAGAGGGTGAGAGAGCTCTCTGAGGGTCCTTATTATAAGGGCACTAATCCCATTCATAAGGGCTCTACCATCATGACCCAATCCCTGTAGGGTCCTACCTCCTAATGTAACCACCATGGAGGTTAGGATTTCAACATATGATTGTGGTGTGGAGAGAGACATATTCAGTCTTTTGCAGTTAGAATTTTTAATATTTCAAACTTGTTAGTCTATGTGAATTCCTTTCACATTTTCATCAATCATTAACAAAGTGAGTGATAAATTTAAACAACTAAATTTACATTTCTCATTGTATTGACATTTCATAGAACAGTTTTGTGAAAAATAATATTTTTGCAATATAATAAATATTTCATAGGAAGTAATAAAATTTCTAAATTCCAATAATTATTTTGAATATTCTTAACAGAAATTTCAGTAGAAAAGAAAATAGATTTCTTATTTAAGAAATACATATAGCTTCACTAGTTTTTTACTCTAAATCTTTTTTATATTGTTCCTACTTGCTAGAGATACATGTAATCTATAGTCACATATAGAAACATATTAATATTATTTTTATTTAAAAAGTAATTATTTTCCAAAATACAGAGGTACAAAGTAATTGAACATAATAATCAACAAGATTATAATTTTTCTTATATGTATGGAAAAGTTATTTTATCATAGTGGAAGTGTGGCCAAATCTGGCTTTTAATTATACAACTATTCTATTATATATAACTGGTAAATAGAAACCAGATCAAATAAGATGAGCAGTTTTATTATTTTTTTTCTTCTATTTTCTTATCTCAAAACGGAGAAATGCCAAGACATAAACGACCAAAGGATAAGAATCTATGTATACTTGGGGGCACGTGTGTGGCTCAGTCATTAAGCGTCTGTGTGTGGCTCAGGTCATGATCCCAGGGTCCTGGGTTCTAGTTCATATCGAGCTTTTGCTCAGGGGGAGCCCTGTTTCTCCTCTCCCATTCCCCCTGCTTGTGTCCCCCTGCCCTTCTCTCTCTCTCTCTGTTAAATAAATAAATATAATCTAAAAAAATCTAAAAAAAAAAAAATCAATGTATACTCCATGGTCAGAGCCCTCCAATTCGAATTTCAACCCCTCCACTTATATGTACATGATCATAAAATATTCCCTTCCTCATTTCAAATGCAGTGTCTCTACCTCTAAACCAGAGATTAGATAATGTTGTCACAGGCCTATTGAAAGTTTACATGAAAAAATTCATGGAAAATATTTGTTACTCCATGATTTTTAAAAAGGTAGCATACTATAAAAAATATGTAAAAGTTGTAACTTCTTTAAAGATCTTGAAAGACAGTGTAAATAAGGATATTGAACCAACAAAATTCTACTTCATATGAACAAATGAGTGTTTTCAATGTTGACTTCTTTCAGCATTTAAATTTCCATAAGTATGTCTAAATCACCCCAATCAATATTTAATCTGACTTTAGTTTACATAAGAATTTATATAAATGAAATAAACTAGATACACTTTTAAGTAGATAGCTATTTTATATCTTAGTGTTTAATAATTACAAAGAGTTTAATACCCAGTATAAGCTAAATATTGGTATTTTCTTTTCTTTTTTTGTCCATTTTATTTTATTTCTTTTCAGTGTTCTAGCATTCATTGTTTATGCACCACATCAAGTCCTCCTTGCAATATGTGCCCTCCATAATACCCACCATCAGGCTCACCCAACCCCCTATCCACCTCCCCTCTAAAACTCTCAGTTTGTTTCTCAGAGTCCACAGTCTCTCATGGTTTTTTCCCCCTCCAATTTCCCCCAACTCACTTCTCCTTTCCATCTCCCAATGTCCTCCATGTTATTCCTTATGCTCCATAAGTAAGTGAAACCATAGGATAGTTGACTCTCTCTGCTTGATTTATTTCACTCAGCATAATCTTTTCCAGTCCCATCCATGTTGATACAAAAGTTGGGTATACATCCTTTCTGATGGAGGCATAATACTCCATTTTATATATGGACCATATCGTCTTTATCCATTTCTCTGTTGAAGGGAGTCTTGGTTCTTTTCACAGTTTGGTTACTGTGGCCATTGCTGCTATGAACATTGGGGTACAGATGGTCCTTCCTTTCACTACATCGGTATCTTTGGGGTAAATACTCACTAGTGCAATTGCAGGGTCATAGGGTAGCTCTATTTTTAATTTCTTAAGAAATCTCCACACTGTTTTCCAAAGTGGCTGCACCAACTTGCATTCCCACCAACAGTGTAAGAGAGTTCCCCTTTCTTCACATCCTCTCCAACACATGTTGTTTACTGTCTTGTCAATTTTGGCCATTCTAACTGTTGTAAGGTGGTATCTCAGTGAGGTTTTGATTTGAATCTTCCTGGTGGCTAATGATAATGAACATTTTTTCATGTTTCTGTTAGCCAATTGTATATCCTTTTTGGAGAAGTGTCTGTTCATGTCTTCTACCCATTTTTTGACATGGTTATCTGTTTTGTGTGTGTTAAGTTTGAGGAGTTTTTTTATAGATCTTGGATATCAGCCCTTTGTCTGTAGTGTCATTTGTGAATATTTTTCCCATTCCGTGGGTTGCCTCTTTGTTTTGTTGACTGTTTCCATTGCTGTACAGAAGCTTTTGATCTTGATGAAGTTCCAAAAGTTCATTTTTGCTTTTGTTTCTTTTGCCTTTGGAGACAGGTCTTGAAAGAAGTTGCTGTGACCCATGTCGAAGAGATTACTGCCTATGTTCTCCTCTAGGATTTGGATAGAATCCTACCTCATGGAAATGGATAAACTCCATTTCGAGTTTATCTTTGTGTATGGTGTAAGAGAACGGTCGAGTTTTAGTCTTCTACATGTAGCTGTCCAATTTTCCCAGTACCATTTATTGAAGAGACTGTCTTTTTTCCACTTTATATTTTTGCCTGCTTTGTCAAAGATTATTTGACCATAGAGTTGAAGGTCCATATTTGGGCTCTCTACTCTGTTCCACTGGTCTATGTGTCTGTTTTTGTGCCAGTACCATGCTGCTTTGGTGATGATAGCTTTGTAGTAAAGCTTGAAATCAGGCAACATGATGCCCCCAGTTTCATTTTTCTTTTTCAACGTTTCCTTAGTAATGTGGGGTCTCTTCTGGTTCCATACAAATTTTAGGATTGTTTGTTCCAGATGGAATTTTGATAAGGATAGCATTGAAAGTATAGATTGCTCTAGGAAGTATAGACATTTTAGCAATGTTTATTCTTCAGATCCATGAGCATGGAATGGTCTTCCATTTTTTTGTGTCCATCTATGAAAAACCCATCGCAAATATCCTCAGTGTGGAAAAGCTGACCGTCTTCTCTTTGAGATCAGGAATATGACAAGGATGCCCAACTCTCACCACTCTTGTTCAACACAGTACTAGAAGTCCTAGCAACAGCAATCAGACGACAAAAAGAAATAAAAGATATTCAAACTGGCAGTGAAGAAGTCAAACTCTCTCTCTTTGCAGATGACATGATCCTTTATACAGAAAACCCAAAAGACTCCCCCCAAACTACTAGAACTCATACAGCAATTCAGTAATGTGTCAGGATACAAAATCAATGTACAGAAATCAGTTTCTTTCTTACATCCTAACAATGAAAATACAGAAAGGGAAATTAGAGAAACAATTCCGTTCACTATAGCACCAAGAACCATAAGATACCTGGGAATAAACCTAACTAAAGAGGTAAAGGATCTGTACTTGAGGAACTACAGAACACTTACGAAAGAAACTGGCAAATATTGCCATTTTAAAATAAAGCAGTTATATCACTCCTTTAAACACTTCCAATGGAATCAAAATAATCATTTAATATCCACTATTATCCATTTTCAGGACTATATCAACATTGTTTTGTTTAAACATCAGAAATTTTAAGTTTTTTTCCTTGTAAAAGCAGTATCACCCAACTCGCCACACTAAACTTTTATCATGAAGTGATATATTTTATGCTAGGAAAAGTTTTATTGATTTAATTTATTTTTGTGGCCATAAGCCTCTCTAAATATTGAAAAATTCATTCAGGAGTATTATTATTATAGCAATTATTACTGTCTATAAATTATGATGATAATTGTTAGTATATAATTGATATAGACAATATAAATGTATTCATATTTTCATAAATAACTTTTACACATTAAAGTGATTTTTATATAAAACATTATTTTATGAAATATGTTGGAGTTTTTTATTATATTAAATATAATATCTATGAATGAATCACTTCTTGTTAGAATGAGACAGAGTTTACCATAATTCTTTTCTCCTTATTTTTTGTTTCATTTTTATACATGTAGGTATTGAAATACCTTTTGCATATAGATAAGTAGAGGGGAATAAGAGTACACTTACCGTAATGAATACCAAGTAATACGGAATTGTTGAATGACTATATAGTACACCTGAAACTAATATAGTACTGTATGTCAACTATACTGGAATTAAAATAAAAGGGAAAAAGAAAAAAGAGAGAAAGGAAGGAAAAATTGTTATAAGAAGAGTATTCTTCTAGCAATACTGTTGAATTATTTGAACTCCTCTTAGAATGTATGCAAAAGTCTTGCTCTAATTCTTCAACATATGTCCTTTTTAAATTACCTATCAGCTTACAATTCATGTAAATAATCCTTCAATTTGTTTTAAAAGAGTTAGTTGAAAACCAATGGCCTTCCAAATTTATTTATTTATTTATTCATTTTAAAGATTTTATTTATTTATTTGTCAGAGGGACAGAGGCAGCACAGGCAAAGGGATTAGCAGGCAGAGGGAGAAGCAGGCTCCCCACTGAACAAAGAGCCCAAAGTGGATCCCAGTACCCTGGGATCATGACCTAAGCTGGAGACAGATGCTTAGTTGACTGAGCCACACAGGCATCTCAGCCAAATTTATTTTTATCTTGTCATAAGAATTTTTTTATTTTCTCAAAAGCCATAATAAATTCTAGTATTATGAACAATTATCACTAGAAGTTTAGTGTTGGAAAGGAGGTGATTGATTTTTAAAGAGGGAGAATTTTAGAATACCATGGTGGAAAATTGGACCTAAAGTTCCATCAAAGACTCTTAGGAGAGATTTAATATAAAAGATGTAATTCTTTAATTTGAAAATTAATTCCTTTAAACTATCTGTAACCACATACACTTGAACGACTCCAGATACTTCAGAGGCACCCCATAGCCAAGTGGTAGACTATTGATCTGAGGAACACTACCACACTGGTTAACCAAACAGCATCACAAAGGATCTTTTTGGCTGCCTTTTTCAGATTTCCATTCCTAGGCTCCCTTCTAAGTAGAAATTCTGGAGACTCTTAGGGAAACTTAAAAAAAAAAAAAAAAAGAAAGAAAGAAAGAAAGAAAAAAAGAAAAAAAAGTCTTTAAAAGCAGCTGATGTATAACATTTTTTTTTTTTTTTTAATCTTACCTAAATTTGTTAGGGCCTTTTTTTCCCCCTTCTTTCTTTAAATCAAGGCTGGATATTCTCTTGGGACATAGTCTCTTTTGTGTACAGAACAGTTTCTTATTTTAATTTCCTACATAATTTAAAACTTGATGAATTGATTTCATTAGCACATTAAATCTGCACAGCACTTACATTGCCCATTTCTCTTAACACAAACTAAAGTAAAAAAATAACCTCTGTTGTTGTTTGAGATTTCATTTGGGTAGATTGGGTTCTGACTGATTGCCTCATCACAAGTTGCATTGATTAAGATGAAAGTAGCTACACTTCTTACATCTCCTCAACATCTTATTTAAAGCTTATTTCAAACTTTTATTCATTTTAGAAATTGTGTGTTATACATACTTGGAAATAGTTTCCAAAAATTCTTTAAGACTTTAATGTATTCACAGGCTCTTGATTTTCACCTTGCCCACACTAACGCCTTTCATCCAGGGCAATTTTTAAACATCAGCTGCATTCTTTATCAAGTGAAAGTTGCATACAGCTGATAAAAGCAAAGATCCATGGTCTGTTTCTAAAACAAAGAGATAGTTTCCCTGTCCTAAGACCTGTACTGTAATTGTGGACAGATTCATTTTCATTCAATTGGATAGCCATCAAAAGGGGTATTAATCAAAATACCACCGTTCAAGATCTCCTCTAAAAATAAAACTTAAAGAGTACCTTACTGGTTTGAGAGGCTAGATTCTGATACTTTCCACAGCATTATGTTTTAAATGTCTAAAGACGTTGAAATTTTTATTATTGTTACCAACAAGGGAAAATTTTAAACAATTATATGTAGATTAAAATCCTGGTATATTTAGGGGCACCTGCGCAGCTCAGTTAGCTAAGCATCTGATTCTTGGTTTCAGCTCAGGCCATGGTCATAGGGTCATGAGATCTACCCTCTGGGCTGGGCTCTGTGCTCAGCCAGGAGTATTTTTAAGATTCCTTCTCCTGCTTATGTTCTCTCTTTCTCTATCTCAAAATAAATAAAATCTTAAAAATGTTTTTTTTCCCCCCAAAGTCTTTCATTTAGAAGAAAAGCCCTGATTATTTATCATGAAAATATTCATAATATCACATCATAAAGAAAATACCCATAAACCATGGCAATCTGAATAATTGAACTTTCACTTTCCATGTGTATTGTGGAATAATACTGAACAATAATTAGGATTAACTGAGAATTTATTATATACTGGGCTCTAGACTAAGAAGTTTAACTATGTTATACCATTTAATCATAGCAACTTCATGAAGCATTCATTTTTAAATTGGCACTTGACAAAAGTGTAAACTGAGGTTTACAAGATACCAATAAAGCTAGGATTTAGACCTTTAACCTACATGACTCAGATCTGTGCTCAAAAGATTTTGCTACCTCTCTGAAAAGCAGACATATTTTATTCTACTTAGATGGCCTAATATTCAAATGGAAGATAAATAAGATGAAATAGTTATGGGGATTAAGACATACAAACTTCCAGTTATAAAATAAATTATGTCCCAGAGATGAAAATAACAGCATAGGGAATATAGTCAATAATTCTGTGGTAATGTTGTGTCACGGTGACAGATGGTGACTGCACTTATCATGTTGGGCACTGAGTAATGTATAGAATTGTTTAAACAATGTGGTGTATACTTGAATCTAAGACAACATTGTATGTTAAGTATACTTCAATTAAAAAAGGGAAAAAGGAATTTAAATAGAAAGGAAAAGAGATAAATAGTACAAATAATTAAAATGAGTATGATTTTCCCCCCACATGTTTTATGGGTGGGGACAATAGATCCTTCCTGAGATAAGAAGTCTGGATAGCATTTGCTCCATCAAAAATTCAGTGTTGTAGTGGTTCAATAAGATGTGACACTTTTTTTTTTTTTAAGATGTGACACTTTTGAAAGTTTGTATCAAACCTGATGAAAGAGAAAGAAGAAAATACACTATTTTTGAAAGCAAAACAGAATAGAGAATAAACATTGACTGTACCTTTTTCTTGAGAATCCCACTATCTCCCATCATGATTTGTTGATTTACAGCAGTGACAATTCTTTTAGATATTTTTCTTGAAGGTCAGTCAAATTTATCCACTCAGTTGGGTTAGGATTTGGGGCAGTTTCTTTTCTATTCATGAAGCCATAATCTTACTTCCTTGGGATGAAGTTTGTGGATCAGTAGAGTCATGATGGCTGCGGCTGGAACTCTATATCATGTGAGGGAAGCTCTCGGCACAGAGAAGAATTTATAAGACTTTAACACGGACGGCTATTGTTTCTGTAATGAGCAAGACTAACAGAGAGAGACACTGTGGAAATTCATTGGTACTAAAAAAGCAATCAGTAAAGAATTATGCCAAAACCCATTCTCATCAAAACCAGCTAACTCCATTTTATTTCTTGACTTGGGATGGTCAATCTCCCAATCAACACTTGCTGAGTATCACGCAAAGCAAAACTATAACCAAAGCCTCTGCCCTTCTAAATATGTAACCTACTTACTCTTTTTACAAAGAGAGATTTTACACAGAGCTATTTTATTGTTCTTCAAAATATTTAAAACAATATTTTCTGTAAAAATATTTCATACAAACGGTGAGATAAGTGTTTCTAGTGAAAATATATCCAATGTTCCTTTCCCCAAACACCTTACTTTTTGTCTCTTACCCCATTTCAGAGATGGTCTGGTAAGAAAATACTAATAGCTGTTGCATTGTGAACTTTGGTGTCAAAAATCAAGTCAAGTTCATACATAGTAGGGACTGCTGTTATCTAAGATCAGACCATAATCATATGTAATTCAAAACCAAACTCAGTAAGATTTTAGGACTGATTTTCAAGTGAATTAGCCAAGTGGCATTAATGCTAACTGACAGTTGGTATTCAGCAAATGAGGGTTTAGCGGGAAAGAAACATAAATTATACTGAAAACCTACCCTGCTCCCCACAGTGTAGGTAAATTATGATTTAACTCCACCCTAAACAGTTTAGTTCAAAGATCTTAAGAAGCTATATAAAATGCTAGCATTGATGAATCCAGTGATCACATACAATTTTGACTTCAGAATCTATTCTCTTCCACTGACCTAGAATATACTGTCTTATTAATTTATCTCCAGTAGGGAAATATGGGATATTGGAAATATTGTTATGCAAGTATTCTCTCTGTGTATAAACAGCAACATACATTCATGTAGGTTTATTATTACCTGGTTACTGTGCCCAATAGTTTTACCATGCAACCATTACATACAATCTACATCCATTCATTTGTCCCACCCTATAATTTTTAAAAAATGACAAAAATGACCATGAGTATATCAAGATATTATTGAAAAGGAAAAGAAAGAAAAGTTATTTTAATTCAGATGCTGCATTAAGGATGCGTGCCAGTATGTCCCCTATATTCCTTTTTTTGTATCCACATATATCATTTCTGAACTTTGAGAATCTCTTGAAGTTAAAGGGTATTTCATGCAAGCTGAGATAGATGGGTCTGTTGAAAAAGTTAAAAATTAGGATGATTATTAATTTTGGCCCAGATTCTCACACTATATTTCTACGAGAAACCTAAGCCAATACCATAATTCTCATAAGGTTGAAGTTCAACCAGAGCAAGAAATTGATCATATACATGTTCAATCACTAAACCTACATCTTGACAGAATAATGATGTAGATTTCACATCTCAAAAATGGTATTGCATACCAAGTATAAATTCTAAATTTATTCCAGAAAACTTGAGCTCAGTAATTTAATAGCAGTGTTACCTAGTAATTGGAACTAAAAAAGATTTAACATGCTGTCTTTTAGTTTTACTTATGCAAGGGAAATTATTTACATCACTTGTCTCCAATTATGTAGGCTGACTTCTAAGGGCAGAGTAGTTTTTCAGAGCTGCTTTTAGGAAAAGAGAATAAACTAAAAGATAAATTTGGTCTGGAAATTCTATCTTGTAGAACCACACTGGCTAATACAAAAATTAAAAACTTATTTTAATAAATATTTTATGTTATTCAGAAAAACCAAGATTTTATGCTATTAACACCTTTATTAAGACCTAAAACCCCTATTTCATACTCCATTGTCATCTTGAACTTGTAGGAATCTGAAGATTAAGCATGTCTTACAGAGCTGTAAAACAAACAGAATCCTTCAGGGTTGTTCTTCTACCCTTGAAATCAGAAGCTGATTTTTCAAACACTGGTGTGAAGAAATTAAACATAACCAGAAGCAGGATAGAACAATACTGTAGAGATAAGCAAAATCCCTTCTGCTGTACCAATTTTGCTATGAGTTATTCAAAGGAGAAAAGTTATAGAGCAGAACATGGTTGCTATGAAATTGCAGATCACTCCAGCAAGAGAGAAATGCTGTGGGTTTATAACCATATTTGAAAAGACTTAACTTGATTTTTTCCAGAATTTTTAAATTGATGTCATTAAAACTTTATATAATTTAGATTAATGATAGTGGAATTTGTTTTCCTTGAGAAAAGCCCAAACACACTTGAGTTATTAAGCATTTACTAATTGATTGAGAAATTTAACTATTTAGTGATGATTTATTAAAGTATGGGCTTTTTGTAGTTTTTATATATTTAATACAATTACCATTTTTGCCCAATTGATGTAGCTACTGATATAGCAAGTGCAACTGGATTGAAAAAGAAATGAGAGGGAACAAAGATATTGACAAAGTCAGAGAATTTGATTTTTGGTTGAGGTAATAAAAATAAAATGTGAAAAAAAAATTTTTTTTAAAGATTTTATTTATTTATTTGACAGACAGAGATCACAAGTAGGCAGAGAGGCAGGCAGAGAGAGAGAGAGAGAGGGAAGCAGGCTTCCTGCGGAGCAGAGAGCCCGATGCGGGGCTCGATCCCAGGACCCTGAGATCATGACCCTAGCCGAAGGCAGCAGCCCAAACCACTGAGCCACCCAGGCGCCCCTAAAATGTGAAAAATTTTTTAAAAAATAAATAAAATGTGATTATATGGAATTTTGTGAAAAGAAAATCCTTTTCAAGGAGTTAACAAGTAGTTCTAAAATATCAGCTTTCAGGGTGCTTGAGTGGCTCAGTTGTTTAAGTGTCTGACTCTTGGTTTCCACTCAGGCCATGATCTCAGGGTCCTGGGATAGAGCCGGACATGCCAGTACAGAGTCTGCTTGAGATTCTCTCCCTCTGCTCCTCCCTGCTCAAATGCATGTGCGTGCTCAGGTGTGTGGGCTCTCTCTCTAAATAAATTAAATCTTTAAAAAATATATCAGCTTTCACCAATACATTTTTTTCTCTAGGTGTCCAATAAAGCTGAAATTAAAATCTCACTAATAATTGTCCTATATATTGTTATAACCTTATAAAATATTTCATATAAAATTTCTTCATATACTTCTTAAATAATTCCAAGACTTTCCTAAGGAATTTAGGATAAATTTGAAGCCACCACTTTATTCTCTTTGCTATTTCCTGTGAATATGTTTCAATTAGGGATTTCTGGTCTAACTAAAGTTTACCGGATGGTAACAAAAATACATTCTATAGGGGCACCTGGGTGGCTCAGTGGGTTAAAGCCTCTGCCTTCGGCCCAAGTCATGATCCCAGGGTCCTGGGGTCGAGCCCCACATCGCATTGGGCTTTCTGCTCAGCGGGAAGCCTGCTTCCCTTCCTCTCTCTCTGGCCTCTCTGTCTGTCAAATAAATAAATAAAATCTTTACATTATATAAGAAAGTGGAGGTTGGAATCCCAAGGCATTGACACCTAAGTAGAAATATTTTGACAGTGAATGTGTAGAATGAACAAGGATGGATAATGATGAAAGCAGTGATGAAAGACTGGTATGGGAAATGAGGAGACTGTAGAAGTCATGTAATGAATGCTCTGCTTTCATGCTCAGTTTCTCTTACCGGTTCTAGTGTATGTCTGTTTACAACCTTGTTTGGATTGGTTGTATGCAAATTCCCAAACCCCCTTTGTCGGTATTGGATATGCTAGACCTGCAGTTCCAATAATCTCTCTGGGTTCTTACTGATAGGAAAATTAGGTAAACAAAGACTATGGTTGCTGGTAGATGTGATGGCTCCCTCCAGACCTAGCGATAACCGGAGCTGGGATGTAGAGTCATAAGTCATATATTCACAGGACACACAGGCAGGGGAGGAGGGGAAAGAAATTTGACAAAAAGGGGAATTTATTGTCCTATTAATTATGCTGGTCTTTCCATTTGGGGATAGGCTTAAATATTTCTAGAATGTAGAGATAATTTATAAAAGAGTATGGGAAGAATCTTAATTGAAAAAAATACAAGACAAAAGACTATTATTCACATTCAATGTCTCTAATTTCAATTTTATGGCCTTGTATTAAATAAATAAGCTAAAAAAGATGAAAGGGAATTAATGTGTAGAGATAGTAAATTTTATTTTACATGTATTTGTTTTTAAGAGAATATTTCCAATTTGGCATAGTTGAGAATATGGAATTGGTTTTTGAGGAAAAGTGAAACAGATAAGGAGTTGGCTATAGGTGGTCAAGATGTCAGAGTTGAAGACAAAAAGTTTGTGTTCTCTCCTGCACTTGAGCATATAGAGAAGTGAACAGAAGACCAAGAACTGAGCCTTAATTGGCCTCACCATGCATTTCTCTTACACTAAGCAAGGTTCTAAAGCCTACATTCTTCTTCACGTTTCACTAAATCAGTCTAACTTGGGTATCAAGTGATGGATTTTGACATTTGGTGAAGTAAGCAACTGAAAGCAAACAGAACCAGAACATTAAAGAAGTATACAGAAACACAAATAGTGAGGGTTTGAAGTTAAATTTTCACTTATTATAACAACTACAGCTTATTCTCTTGATATGAAGAAAAGCAGTCCTTGGATTTGATGCATTTGTGTTTTCAACATTAAGCATTCTATATTTTATATGTAAATATATATATTAACTACAAAAACACATTGAAAAAGACTTCTTAGGAAACCTATAATTCAGTTAGAAAGAGTAAGCATATATGATTCTAAAAATATGAGATGTACAGAAACAAGTGATTTTTACTAAGAGTTTAATAAGAATTATAGGCATCCAGAGTTACATGTATTTAAATATGTACAAAACAACTGAGAGAGACTCTACAGAATAAAATGGACATTAAAGAATATGTTCATTAAAAAATGTGATGTAAATGATCAAAGAAAGTATTAGAAATAAAGTTTGAATGTTCGTGATAAGCTTGTGATTTGATCATGATGTCAAATACTTACCTCCTAAAGTACTGAGAGAAGAAAATAAGTTCTATTCTACACTAACTCTTCCTTGTCATTGTCCATGGATCTGACCTCTCTGTCCCTTTCAGCCTCCTCATGCTTTTCTTTCAAGTTTTGCCATTATAACTTACCAAGGGTGCAGGTTTCCAGAATCCTTACTTTGTTGTTTCCATGTTTAGAAATGATATCTATTTTGTGTTTCTAAAGTGTTAAGGGGGCAGCTCCCTGCTGGCTTGGTCTTTTGTGAATTTCCACTGCTATTTCTACATTTCTACAGGCTCTTCCTCAGCCATTTTGTATCAGATAGTTCAGTCTGAGATTTCATAGAATATTTCTGGAATTAAAAAGTGCTTGGTAAGCAGTTTCTTAATAACAAAACCAGCTAAGAAATACAAAAAAAGAGTCTATTTTGAATGACGTTCTTTTAAAACCTGTCCTGAAAGTGATTACTCTCTCCATGTAGTAACAAGTGAGAAATGCTATAAACTTTAATATGGAAGCAAGGGAAGAGGGGCAGTGAGATTAGCCACAGAGGTTCTTAACTGGTAACAGCAGATTGGTTTATTCTTTAGACTGTGATTACTGCACACTGGAAGGGAGGCGCAGAAATACTAAACATCCACATATCAACATAGCCCTTTACATTTGGTTTGATATTAGAACTCCGAAACAATAAACAGTGTCAATAAACAGTGGAGGACTTGATGGAATGCATTTAGATAAGATTCAACAGATAAGATAAAAAAAAATCTTTGTATTCAGTGGTTTTCTTTTAAGATTTTATTTATTTGAGAGAGAGAGCGCAATCATGAACAGGGGGGAAGGATAGAGGGAGAAGCAGACCCCCTGCTGAGCAGGGAGCTCTATGTGGGACTCCATACTAGGACCCCAGAATCATGACCTGAGCAGAAGGCAGACACTTAACCAACTGAGCAACCCCAGGCATCCATATTCAGTGATTTTCAAGTTTGAGGAATGTTATCTGAAGTTCCTGGACAAGAATTGTCTTACCTTGTTTTGTTTTAATTCAATTCTGTTCAGAGTCCTCTCCCTGGAACTAATTGTGTGCCCTCTCTTGGAGGGTATGGTAGAAGCAAAAAGGAGCTGGACATATGTGTGTTAGAGCTTTCCAGGTGGTTAGAAAACAACCTCATCTTTCACTAAGTGTTATTGCACAGTATCAAATTGTGGACTACTGGGTGCAAATAAAGACATCAGCCATCTTTTTCATATTTATTTATTTATTTATTTGACAGAGAGAGAGAGAGAAAGAGAGAGACACCAAGTGAGAGAGGGAACACAAGCAGTAAGAGTGGGAGAGGGAGAAACAGAAGCAGGCTTCCCTCCAAGCAGGGAGACCAATGAGGGGCTCAATCCCAGAACTCTGGGGTCATGACCTGAGCCAAAAGCAGATGCTTAACAACTGAGCCACCCAGGTGCCCCTTTTTATTTATTCCTAGATCCTCGATAGCTAAGTCAAGATGTTACAGTGGGAAAAAAAAAAATGCATTCATCTCTTCTTAATGTTTGTTTATATGACAGTAAAGAAATACATAAAATAGAGCTATGATGTCTCTCTGTGACATAGGGATGAGCACATGAGAGATTTTCAATAAATCAATGGAATTAAGAGAGGAGAGATGAATGCTGACTGAAAATGATAATGAAAGCCCATATGAAGACATAGCTTGAAGAGATTCAGATATGGGAAGTCAGTTCAGAGAAGGGAGGGAGTCCTACCAATAAAATCCTGGGGAAGTTCTGGATGAAGGAGAAGTAAATACCATGTATGGAAATAGTGAAAAGGGAGGCACAAATCATAGAAGTTAATGGGAAAAATGCAAATAGGGTATTTATCTCCTTTTACTTTATTTTCCACTTTAACCTTCAAAAGAAAAGAATAAATCTCCCTCAGCAGAATGACTTGTTCTCTATTCACTAATCTAAACTGCCACCAAAACAGAACTTCTGTGATCTTCCCTTGAGATGTCAGCTGGCAAGCAAAAGTCACAATTCTTTTAAAACATGAAAAAGAAACTCTAAAAAAAAGGGGGAGCTATTTTCACTTTAGTGTTATTAGAAGGAATTGAGGGACAAAATATAACTAGGGGGAAAAAATAAAGCTTAAGTCTTTTCTTGGAAAGACTGAAAGGAGATATTGTATCCATGAAACAAAGACCATTTTGAATTTGCTATAATTAACATGAACAGTGGGGTTGGATGAGTAAGCAAAGAAAAAACCCAACAACAAAAAGAAATGAGAAATAGGCAAGAAAAGAGAAAACCTGTAAGGAGATTCCATACCAGATTTAAGAAATTTCCCAAAACAGAGAATCCAAAAAGTAGAATCCAAAAGTAGAGCAAAATATCAAGTATTAATATTTTTCTTATTGGTGAATAAGGATCTATGCCTCTGACCAAAAAGGCCTATTAATTGTTCAGAACAGTTCCTGAGACAACAAAAAGAGGCAATGCACAGACAATATAGAACATTGTGGGATTTCCAACTTCTTAGGACCAAAATATAGCATAGAGTATCCAAACAGAAAACCAAAGCCCTGGAAATAGTAACAATTGTCAAATTAGTAGCTGGTATTTTATCATTAAGAAACTAGAAGACACTGGAACAATGGTTTCTGAAAAAGAAAAAAAAAATCTACATTTCCATATTCCTCCAAACAATATATCCAGTGAAGATAGAAAAAAAGTTAATAGGTGAGTAATGAACGTTTTATAAAGAAAACAGAAATAATGAATACAGGAGAAACAAGAACAACTACTAGGGAAACAGTGCAGAAAACTCTCTGGTTGATTTAGTTCTAAGTTCTGGAGAGCAGTCTTTCTTGGTAAAAATGAGGCATTGATGGGAAGGATATAGGACTGGACACTAAAAATCTTGGGGATAGGGGTACCTGGGTGACTCAGTGGGTTGAGCCTCTGCCTTTGGCTCAGGTCATGATCTCAGGGTCCTGGAATTGAGTCTGGTATCAGGTTCTCTGCTTAGCGGAGAGCCTGCTTCCACCCCCCCAACCCCGCCACCTGCCGTCTGTTTGTGATCTCTGTCTGTCAAATAAATAAATAAAATCTCAAAAAAAAAAAAAAATCTTGGGGATAAATTAAAGGCATTGTGTGTGGCATGAAAAGCAGAGATATAACTTATACTTGGTGTCATCAACATTCTCCCTGAGTGGCCTAGGGGTTGTGACATTAAACCCAAAGTGTAACAAGTAAAATCCTTGCTCACCCTCTGCTCAGTTTTGAAGAATAGTCAGAGTCTTAGGAAAAGGAAGTGTTTTCTGTTGATATGCATTCTTCAGAATCATTTCATGGACACTGTCTAGTAGACTTACTATGGCTTTAGCACAGAGTATAAACCTTACCAAAGTTAATGAGGTAGGAATGAGATTACAGCCAGCTGAGTATGAGAGATGTAATTAGGGGGATGTTGTGAGGGGGACACATGGAAACACAAATGTCTACTTTTTAGAAAAGAAGAATTCAAGAGGTACTGCCTGTGCTAGAGGGAACAAAATTGGGGCTGAAATTTTGAGGCGGTAGAAATGGGGCCATTGGGTACAGTGGCATACGCAGAGAGAAAGGTTGTATACATGTGAGCAGTTGGAGCCCAGGGAATGAGGAAAGTGTCAAACACCTACAATTTTTTGAGAGCTTTTTTCTGGGTCCAATCTTTTAGAAAGTTTTCCTGGTTAAGATGCAGAGCAATGATGTGCATAAAACATCAATCACTGTTTTACAGAAAAATAACCAAGGTTCAAGGAGATTAAGTAACCTGCCAAGCTTATGCAGCTGTAAAGAGATATGACCTGGTTCTGAATGCATTTCTACTGCTTGCAAAGCTCCTACTCAATGCACTGTACCAAACTTCTTTCTCCAGAGGTCACTTCTTTAGTAAAAAGTGCTGGGGCATAAATCTAAACCTTCCAGCACTGGTTGACTTGCTGCTTCAGAGTTCACACCCTGAACCAAGTACTGTTGTGTACTGTGAGAGTAAAGGAAGAAAAGAATGATCAAGGGTTGAGAAAAAAAAAAAAAAAAAAAGTCCATGTTCCATGCTTTTTATCAAGACTTGAGTGTAACCTGAAGAAGTACCACTGCTGTTACAATGTATGAGATAAAAATTTATGCCTTTGTGTTTATTCAGAAAACTATGAAAAAACATGTATTTTTTACCGACCTCTGTCTTTTAATCTATCTTCTTTTATTTGTGAAAACATTTGTTAGTAATTTCTGATCTTACTATTTTTAAGTGATCTTTTAGAGGTAAATGTTTAAAAACACTGCCTGTTATTTCTGTATTACAATATTTAGAAATGACTTAAAAATACAATTTTTCATCCTGTGATACCTGGTATTAACATAAGTTGTGTCTAAATGCTATATGAGAACTTTCTATTAACATTTAAATGTCAGAATATCTATTTTATTTCAACAATGGAAATAAGGACATCCATTTTTTTTTTTAAAGTACTATTCAAAGGAGTCCATATGTTGGTTTGACTGTAGCTGATGTGCTTCAGGTTCTTTTAAATCTCTATATGAGGGGCGCCTGGGTGGCTCAGTGGGTTAAGCCTCTGCCTTCGGCTCAGGTCATGATCTCAGGGTCCTGGGATTGAGCCCCGCATCGGCCTCTCTGCTCAGCCGGGAGCCTGCTTCACCTTTTCTCTCTGCCTGCCTCTCTGCCTACTTGTGATCTCTGTCTGTCAAATAAATAAATAAAATCTTAAAATAAATAAATAAATAAATCTCTATACAAATCAGTTCCAGAATGCAGTTTGCTTTGCTAATCGTCCTCTGTCAGTATCTCACCTGCAGGTGACAGATACATAGTTTTGTAGAATTTTTTTGTTGAAAATCCCTATTCAGATCAAGAGTTTATGGGAGATAGGGAGAAAAAGCATGAGAGACTCTTAACTCTAGGAGACAAACTGAGGGTTGCTGGGGGGAGGTGGGCGGGGGTTTGGATAACTGAGTGAAGAGCATTAAGGAGAGCACGTGATGTGATGAGCACTGAGTGTTATACGAAACTGATAAATTACTGAATATTGCATCTGAAACTAATGACTTACTATATGTTGGTTAATTGAACTTAAATTAAAAAAATTAAAAAAAGTTTATGGTTTTATCATGCGAGGCCCTATAGCTCAGGAGTTAGAGCACTGGTCTTGTATCATGCCAAATCATTCAAAATAGTATCTATGATAGTAATTTTAAATTTGTCATCTACTTTGCTTTTGAATATAGAATAAACATCAGTAAAATGAGTGACATTTTGATCACCTAATGTTTAACCTACAACACTTCAATTTTATATATACTTTAAATATTAAGAGACGTAGATTTTGTATTAAAGCTATGTGAAGATTTTCTTTCAAGCTGAAGTTTTATTTAAAATGCAAAAAAAAAAAAAATCCTTAAAATGCTGATAAATAAAGGAAAAGGATACACTGGCCTCTTCCTTCTGGTCACCACCTACCCATGTATAGAGCGGTAGATAGTGATTAACATGTGGGCAGAATTTCACAGTAGTTTCCTGTTAGATTATCTGTGCCTAGATGTTTGTCAGATTCTGTGTGTGATCTGAGTTTGTTGTAGGCCTGTGAGGTTGAACACTCTCTGGCTTGATGCCCAGCCTCTCATCCCTGGCCATAACCGTAGCTTTAGCGTGCATACTTCTTTCCATGGCAGGATTTGCAGTAGATCTCTTCTTCATCATGCATTGCCACGGTTGGGGTATCTGCATTTTTCCTGCAAACCATCCACAGAAAGCAGCTGCGATGGAAGCTTCTCCCATCACACTGCATGTCTTCAGGGTGGTATGGGGTCCTTCTATAGGTTGCACACTTGTTTCCACCTCCCCAGACTGGCATTTCCAGTGGGAGGCAGGACCACGCACCCCGGGGTGGAGATAGCAAAGCCAGACTGGGGGGAGCACGCTGCATACTCCTGAACCTACATGCAGATTTTTGGTGTTACGTAAATTTGACTGGATTTGGAGTGGACACGATGAATTTATTCTTATTACGTGTTATCCAATTTTAAGCCTCAATTTGAATAAGAAGTTTTGAAACACAAACCATTACTGTGTGAAAATCAAAATGCCATTGAAGAGATTCAAAATACCATCTCCCGTTTAGCTTGTGGCTCAGAGGAGTGGACGGAAAACTATGGGAATGGCTCCTTGATGAAATATTTTTGAAAGGAGTGGAGGAATTTTATGAGGACAGGGTTGATTAATCAAGGGTCCTCTTTGGGACATTTGATTTTGAAATGGCTTATTAGATCACCTTGTGGTAGCAAAGTCTGTGTATTTCGGGCAAGGTGCTAAGGAATATGTAAAGAACGTGCATCTCCCCTGCATCTCAGAGTGGTGGTAGGAACTGTGGAGGACAGTTAAGGACAAATTAGGGGGAAAGCCCTCTTTTCAAGCAATTTAGGTAGAAGAATTATTTCCAAGGTGAATATTCTGGATCCTATCTGTGTTCAGCTACCTGATAAGTTTCATTACCAACATCAAGCACACACATATCTAAAAAATAACAAAAAGTTTATTTCAACTAAATAATGCAAGAATAGATTAATCACTATCACTACATCATACAAGTACAAGCGATTAATCATTAAAATAAAAAAAAGGCAAACTCATTTCACTCAGAAACTACACTAAGCAACAGCCAAAGGCAGAAATTATAAAAGCAAAGTTAATAGTTTGACTACACATAAATATAAAACCTCCATATAATGAAATATACCACAAGAAGTGGTAAACAAGAAACAAATTCTTAAAAATAATTGCTGTATAGGGGCACCTGGATGGTTCAGTCAGTTAACCTTCTTGCCTTTGGTTCAGGTCATGATACCAGAAGATTCCAGGATTCTGGCATAGAGCCCAGCATGGGGCTGGCTTCCTGCTTAGAGGGAAGGCTGCTTCTTCCTCTCCCTCTGCCTGCTGCTCCCCCTGCTTGTGCTCTCTCTGTCAAACAAATAAAATCTTAAAAAAATAATTACTGTATATATAAGATAAAAGAGTTAACAAACAAAACATTTAAAGATCTCTTAATAAATCAGTAAATAATAGACAAACTTTCTAGTGAAAAAACTGAGCTATGGTTAGGCCAGACAATACACAAAAGAAAAACTTAAGAGGAGTATATCCAATTTTTTAAAAATCTAATTGGTGGCCCAAGAACTACAAATAAAATAATAATAACAAAACCCCAACAAATTAAATGTTTCACGTGTTTAGAAAATATTCCCTTCAATTAGGGGTTCAAGTTTAAATTTGTATAAGCTTTTTGCCGGGCAGTTAGTTGAAATAAGTTTATATTGCATTGAACCAGCACATTGGAGATGTTTTAGAAAGCCTTGGCCGACAGTTTAATAATCACAACATTGAATACAATGACAAAATTTAGGAAGCAGTTAATGTCTAGCAGAAAGTGATTGATTAAATAATCTATTAAGTGGAATATTAATGAGTCATTAAAATAACATTATAGATGAAGCAGACATCTGTTGTAGCTCCTGGAATCACACCAATTTGACCTTTTTTTCTGAGTACTCATACTAATTAGCCTTTGTGAACTACCACCCCCTTTCCCTGCCACAGGCAAAATGGACGGAGTCCTGATGAGAAAGGTCCAGATGCCCTACACTCTCCTGGATCTTGAGTGGAGCGACACAGGCACCCAACACTTAAACCTGATTAATCCCAACAAAGGCACATAGGATTGATTGATAGTCCCTTGGTCTCTGTTACTTATCTGTCCTAAAGACATGTTTTTTTTTTAGCTTCTCTGTAAGTTCTACAAGCCAGTCCATATACTTGAGATCGTTGCTTGCTTAATATACCATACTTGGTTGCTGTTGCTTGCTACCAGATAACTTGAAACAAGTTAGATAAATTTATCGAGGAACTATGGTCTCCAAATATTGGTGATTATAGAAAGAAGTGGCAGCACAACATATTCATGTAATTATATTTTTTAATTTTTTTCCTTTTCTGTGTATTTTCTCTCCAAAGAAACAAATTTATTTTAATATTTAACTAATAAAATATAATTAATATATTTAACTAATAAAATATAAACCATAACAATATATGTTTAGTAAATTTGGTTTAAAACATAAAACATATTGGACATTATGGGTCCAATAATTGTATTTGAATCTACACTTATCTCAGTAAAAGTTTCTATTAAAATGCCTTATAAGTATGGGGCCCTCGGGTGGCTCAGTTGTTAAACATCTGCCTTAGACTCAGGTCATAATCTCAGGGTTCTGGGATCAAGCCCTGCATCCGGCTCCCTCACCCTCTCCTCCTGTTTGTGTTGCCTCTATCACTGTGTTTCTCTCTGCCTAATAAATAAATAAAATCCTTTTAAAAATGCCTTATAAGGGGCGCCTGGGTGGCTCAGTGGGTTAAAGCCTCTGCCTTCAGCTCAGGTCATGATCTCAAGGTCCTGGGATTGAGCCCCATATCAGTGTCTCTGCTCAGTGGGGAGCCTGCTTCCTTCCTCTCTCTGCCTGCCTCTCTGCCTACTTGTGATTTCTCTCTGTCAAATAAATAAATAAATTCTTTAAAAAAAATGCCTTGTAAGTATATAAAAGATGTCCAAGTTCATTTATAAATAGGTAAATGCAAATTAAAACATGAAGGAACTGTATTATGCATAACAGATTGTCAACATAATAAAGTTTGAAACTTAGAGTTGGTAAAGGTGTGTTATTCCATAGTGTGTGTGTACCAGTTTAATAGACAGGTCCTCTGCTCAGGATTTCACAAGGCTAACATCAAGGTGTCAATAAGGCTGAATTCCGTTCTGGAACTTGGGATCCTTTTCCAAGGATCATGTGATTATTAGAATTCTTCTCCTTGCTATTGTATGAATACAGTATTGCTTTTCTTGCTGGCTGTCTATTGAGAGCTCCTCCTACTTCCCAAAGACTATCCAAAGTTTTCTGTCATGTGATCTTTCTCATGTCCCTCTCATCATGGCAATTTACTTCTTAAAGACTAGCAGACTCTGGCTTCACTTCTCTAAAATGGGTCTTATATAATAAAACATAATCAGAGGAACGACTATCTTATCATTTTTGTTATATTCTATTGGCACAACAAAATCAGAGTTTCCATCACACTCCCGGTGAGTGGATTTTTCAAGGGGGTGATATATAGGGGGGTCATTTTGTGTATGTCCATGAGTTACTTTATAATTCCTTGTCTCAACATCTCACTAGCCCTGCTTTTAAAATAAACATATTGGGGGATGGGGTTAGCAAAGCCCAATTTATTCATATTAGATTCAGTCTTGCAAATTGACCGTGCTGATCACAATGAACAAATTAAATATTTTCAGGTCATTTGAACATATCATTGTGGAAACATGCATGGATCCAACTTAATATAAAGTACTAAATTCAAGGAGTGTTCAAAACTGTGAACTATCTTGATCTGAGTTTATTAACTTTGCATGATCCTCTCTAAGGTGGGGGGGAAAAAACCCTCTTGAATTGTTCAGAAAATCCTTGATTTGAGTGTATAATGAATAAATATCCTTCAAAAAAAGAAATTTTGAGTTATTTTTGGAAGTAGTTTGAAAAAAGACAAGATTCAATCAATCTTACTTGAGGCTAGAGAGAGATTTTGGTTAAAATAATGCAGGATATTCATATCCATTCTATATTTATATTTCCCTGAGCTAAAAATCAATTTAGCCAAAAGGATCATGTTTATTTATACATGAAGAAGGATATGACATAAAGACAAATATAATTCCTAACCTCATGTTTCACTTTTTCAGAGTAAGCATAAAATATATAAATGGAACATAAATTTGAAAAAAAAGTTAATATTTAATAAGAAGTATAAAAATTTTTGAAGCAGATAATCTGCTTTAAGGACTTGTGTAAAATACAAAACTTAATGATTATTGAGTTCTAGCTGGGAATGTGATAGAGCAAGGACAGGATAAGGTATACTCAAAGAAAGATGAAGGTTGATATATTAATTTTAGTGCCTATAATTCCTCTAATCAAAGTTTTATTTGGTTTATTTAACAAAAATAACTTGACTTCCTAATTTTCTTTACTTAACTATTGTCATTTTTAAATGGAAAAATTCCAACAGTACATCCTTGTAGAGCTTAGTTTTACATTTTTATTTTATTTAGATTATACAACTTAAAGTCAGAAATTTGACATACTAATTATTTTAATTTATAACTTTTCTCCTGGATTTTACTTTGGTATGTAAACATGTAAACTTTTAAATCAATATATTTGTTATTTTTATGCTAAGGATGCATTTATTAAGTATTACTTGATAAGGTAAATATCAAGTTATTTTGCCGTAAAGTACGTGTGCATGTATTTTTTCTCCAGAAAATTCTGCAATAAAGCTAAGTAAATTTTTTTTCTCTTTGAATATGGATTAGCAAAAAAAAAAAAAAAATTAATATAAAATGTGAAGAATGAGGGTCACCTGGGTAGCTCAGTCCTTAAGCATCTGCCTTTGGCTCAGATCATGATCCCAGGGGGCTCTTTGCTCAGCAGGAAGCCTGCTTCTCCCTCTCCCACTCCCCATGCTTGTGTTCTCTCTCTCTGTCAAATAAATAAATAAAATATTTTAAAAGTGTGAAGAATGATACTATTGAGTGGAGTACTTATAGTATACATAGCTAGAAATAGCTGCTTTTATAATATTATGTTGTCCATTATAGGAAATAATTTTTTGAGAACAAATTATTTGGCTACAAATAAAAAAGTATTTATATTTAAGATTAACTACAATAAGAGTTTAGTCACCAGGAATTGAAAAAGATGATACATTTATGTGGTACTGTACAAATATTCTATACATATGTATACTAAGACTGAATATTGATTTTCTTTCAAATCATGTAGAAACAGTTCACAAATGTGTGAACCAGGATTCACTGTATGTGAATAATTTTATTCACATAACTTTATGATTGAGATATTCTATGCGGAAATGTCCAGCATGATATAATTATAACATAGTTAAGTTTCTGTAACACTTTCAACCTATAATGGCTGGTAAGAAGTGTGTGAATGACAATACTAAGCTCCCTGAAAGGACACCAAGTATATGTGGGAAAGTTTTAGTTCGGCTCCAGGCAGCTACACAAAAATGGTGGAAGAAACAGAAGTTCAACATGCAGAGGACCATTTTCTAGGAAGACAGGGTAAGAATTCTTGAAGTGTGTTTTTGTTTTTGTTATTTTTTTTTCCAGAGAGTCGCAATGCTTTGATTTATTTTTTGTTTTGTTTTTGTTTGTTATTTTTTTCAGTATTTGACTTTTTTTAAATTTAATTTAAAATTTTTTCAGTGTTCCAAAATTCCCTGTTTATACAGCACACCCAGTGTTCCATAGAATACGTGCTGTCCTTAACACCCACGACCAGGCTTACCCAACCTCCTATGTCCCTCCCCTCCAAAACCCTCAGAGTCCACAGTCTCTCATGATTCATCTCCCCCTCCGATTTCTTCCAGAGAGAAACTATTTACACAGGAACTTGCAAGGAGTTTAAGAGGTACAATTCCCAAAGCATCTCATATATACTCCATAGGGCTGTAGCCTCATTTAGGAAGACTTTTGGGGTGACCAAATGTCTCTGTTGTCCAACAATCAGGTCCATCTCAGGACAAAGTTGTGCTCAAACTAGGAAAATCTACAGCCAGGGCAGAACTAGAGAGGGTCACCCTAGTTTTGGATCTGACTAAACAAGCTAACTTAGAATTTTTTCAAGAAAAGTGTATGCCCAAGCTCCTACAACAGATTCCATTTAAATCGATCTGGGATGAGTCTCCAGTATTGTTTTGTTTGTTTGTTCCATTTCTACTGCTGCTCTAATAGATGGCCACAAATTAGTGATATAAAATAATACAAATCTATTACTTCCCAGTTCTGTAGTTCAGATGGCAGGTACAGCATGACTTGGCTGATCCATTTCATTAGAATTTCAAAAGACCAAAAGCAAGGGGTCAGCAGACATGTGCTCCTATCTGGAAGCTTTGGGGATGAATTCCTCACTCATTGAGATTGTTGGCAGAATTCAATTCCCTGCATAGGTAGGACTGAGTTCCTTGTGTCCTTGCTGGCTATAAACTGTGAACTATATTACCAGATTCCGGAGTCCTCTTATGTTCCCTGGATCATGACCCACTGAACTCCATCCTTGGCCCGGGTCCGTTCCCTAAATCAAATCCCTCTGAGCAGCCCTCTGCCTCATCTCTCCTGTCTGTTTTCCACATCCATCGGACTCTTGTCCTTCCTCTTCTGATCAGAAGTGCTGTGCAATTACATTAAACCCACATGGATAATTCAAGACCATCTCCTTATTCTAAGGTAAGGGAATAACCTTACTTTCCCCAGCCATATCCTTTCATAGCAGTACCTAGATTAGTGTTTGAATAACCAGGGGATGGAAATTTTGTGGGAATATCTTTAGGATTCTGCCTGTTCTATTTCGTTCTAGGTTCTCTGAGTAATTTTATAGTGCAGTCAGAGTTGAAAATATTTGTAGTGATGCATCCCTCCTACCCTCTTATCTGATCTTAAACACTTCCGTCCCTCTATAAGAGCCTACTATACCCACCACGGGACCTGTATTTAAATCCTATTGCTTCTATAACAAGTTTTTACAAATATAGTGGCTTCCAATAGCACACATTTATTATCTTACATTTCTAGAGGTCAGATGTCCAAAATCAGTCTCACTGAGCTAAAGGCAAGGTGCATGACTTCTCTATTTTGTCCACAATTTTTTTCCCAGATAAATAAGGCTATAAATCAATAAACAATTTTACTTTTATTCAGGAAATTTTTACAAGCTATTTTTTTTTTCCCCAAGCAAAGTGTGAGCTCACTTGGGCAAAAAAGTCTCCCCTTGGACAACAGGTTGTAACCTGGCCACACACCTTGCTTGTTAAAACCAGTTTACTTTAGAGACCCTCGAATCACAGTTTCCCTTAGTCTTAGATTATTATGTTATAATCTTTGTCCAAACCCAATTAATTGTTCTCTTTGAAGAAGGGAAATCATTGGGGCGCCTGGGTGGCTCAGTGGGTTAAGCCTCTGCCTTCATTCAGGTCATGATTCCAGAGTCCTGGGATTGAGCCCAGCACTAGGGTCCCTGATCAGCAGGGAGCCTGCTTCTCCCTCTCTCTCTGCCTGCCTCTCTGCCTACTTGTGATCTTTGTCTGTCAAATAAATAAATAAAATCTTAAAAAAAAAAAAAAAAGAAGGGAAATAATTTAAAGTAATCTGAAACACTTGCTTATCTCAGACCCCAACCTGTAAATGTCCTCCTCTGACAATTCCCTTCTGAGACACTGTAGAGACTCTTAAGTTTCTCTTACTATAGCAGGACTGCTAAACGTTACCCAATGAACAGATTATTTTGTTGGTTTTTTGATGGTATCAGCAGTCAGCACTTGTCTTATGATTTGACAACCTGCACCCATTTTATACACTGTTAATGTAGAAATGTTTTATTTTGCCACTTAATGAAGAAATAGAGTCTCTGAGAAGGTAAGTGATTTGTACCATAGCACAGCAATCAGAGACAGAGGTTCAGGTTCTAGTCCCTGGTTTGACTCAAACTTATCCAATGTGTGCGGTTACTTCAACGCTCTACTACTTCTACTTTCTTCTCTATACAGTTAAGGGTCTTGAGAAACCCACCCACTTCTATGCAATAGCATAATTCATCTTTATCTCTCATTTTCACCATCCTCTGAGCCTCTGTCCTACATTTTCAACCGCCCGCGGGACTTTTCCACTTGAATGCATTTCCATCATCCGACACCGTTTAACTGACACCATTTAAACTAAGCCCTTCTACACCAAAAATGTAATTCTCCGGACTTCATTATTATACGGAAATTTGACAGTGGTTTTAAAAATCTTAAGTATACATTTCTTGTCTCCCCATTAACATTGTAAATGTCCTGCGGAAAAGGATGGAGTATGGTACTTCTCAACACTCCTCTCTGCTAAGCACAGTGCGGTGTGTGAGGCGTTCAGGGAAAGGGAGCGCAAAGGAGGGTATCTAAACTGAACAGTGAAAAATGATTGAGCTATAAGTCATTTTAATTACCACATTAAATTAAGTTCAGTGTGACATTTAAAATTACAATTCAATTGGCTTCAATGGTCATGAGCTGGCATCACCAGGGGTGCTCAGAAAAAAAAAACAGGGGTGCACATAAAGGATAATTACGATACCTTCACCCTTAGACACGCTGCTCTCAGGTTTCTGGCCCCACACAATGAATGAGTTCTTGAGGTGATTCAAGAGAGGAGAAGAAAAAAGGAAACAGAAAGGTAGAAGCTTCTCTTTATTTTTTGTGCTTTCTCTCAGCTGAAATTGTCTACAGAAGAGGGACATTTCGATTTTTAAGGATATTTGGAAAGGAAGCACAGTTTAAATAGGGAAGAGAAAGTGGAATACTAGAACAGGCCGGCAGGATTAAGAGCAGCAGTGTGATCACAGGAAGAAACCTTTAAAGTTTCTGAGAATCACCTCGGTTGACTCCCACGCAGATGATGTAAGCCAAGGCAGTTCTTCTCCATTACTCTAAGCTTGCAAATCCTCTCTAAGGATGATCAGCAACAAATATGACAAAAATCATGTACAAAGGAGTGCAGCACTGTCAGACACCAGGGTTCTAAGTCCCAGCATTGGTTGGGAACGGAAATCGGGAAATCAAACGTAAAGAATTTTTCTCTGTGCCAGAGTCTGAGAGAAGATTGAGACATCATCTGTAGAGTCAGGGGTAAGTCTCATGACACAGCATTCATTTTCATTCAGTTTTATTCCACAAAATCTTAGTAAAAGTCATGTGCTAGATACTCTATCCACATTATGGGCATACAAAGGAAGTGAATACACAACATATGTCCTCAGGGAGATGCATTCGTGTGTAGATATAAACTCTAGTGCTTTGGGGGATTCTACATTTCTCCATGCTCTGTTCTCTGATCCATGTTCCTGGATGATTTTCTACTTTGCCCCATCTTCTCAAACTTTCCAAAGCTCCTCCGCCATCCTTACTGGCAGATGATCTTGCTTCCTATTTCACTGAGAGGATATGAGAAAACTGAAGAGAACTTCCACGTGTTCTGACACCCAAATCACCAGCCTGCTCACGGGGTTAGTACACCAGTTTTAAATACCACCTGTTCACTGAGCACTTCCAAATACTTAACCCTGGCCCTAAACTTTCCCCTGAACTCCAGACTCATATACCTGGGAGCTTACTTACCATACCCACTTGGATGTCTAAAAAGGCATCCAAATTTTAGTGTGCCCTAAAAAGGGAGGGGATAGTTTTATTTTTCCAATTCCTTATGCTCCAAATCTTGCATTTATCCATGGCCTTTCTTTTCATCTGATGTCACCGATCTCATTATTTATTTATTTACTATCTATTTATTTGGCATAGAGAGAGAGAGAGGGAGAGCACAGGCAGGGGGAGAGGAAAAAGGAGAAGCAGGCTCCCCACTGAGCCAGGAGCCCGACGAGGCGCTCAATCCCAAGACCCTGTCATCACACCCTGAGCCTGAGGCAGATGCTTAACTGACTCAGTCGTGTAGGCTCCCCTGCTCTCACCTATCTTTCCCATCAGTCAATCCTATCTAATCTATCTTTGAAACACACCTAGAATCTTATCAGGTCTCACTGTTCAACTGCACAGGCCAGGCCTGCCACAGCCTTATCTTATGTGGATTATTGCCCTAGATCCTAACTGATCTCCTTTCCCAGCTCTCTCTGTGACACTGTATTTTTTGTGATATCACTAAGGACTCCAAGAATTGTCCAAGAAATGCAAACAGACTTCTCACTTGTTTGGAAATCAAATTTGTCCATGAAGAAGCTTCTTTGTATTTTTTTGGGGAGTCGGCTGCCCTGATTTATTCATCTTACATATTGGGCATGGTATTCTTGAGCCCCACTTGTATACTTACTCTGGAAACCCCCCTCCCCACACCTCCATGTCAGGTGAAAGTCTGGCCCTCCCCTCTGACTCTCCCTTCCCTGCTCTGCTCTGCCTTGCTGGCCTCTCTGCTTTTTTCTCGACTATGTCAACTTTGTTCGTACTGAAGGATCTTTTCTCTTTTGTTTCTCTCTGTCTTGGACCAACTTGCACACACACTGTATTGAGACCTCCTCCAGGCTCAGTTTTTACCTGATTCAAAAGGCTTTCTCTCACACATATACACATTTCCATTCCCGTATTCCCTTTCTTCCTATGGTTATTTTATTTTTGTTCTCTACAAAAATACCACCAGCTAACTTTTTAGAGATATAGCATGTGTTTGTTGTCTATTTCATCCCACTTGACTATGAGCTCTGTGAGAGTAGAAACTTGACCTAACTGATAATATTCAGCTCTTGGTATTTGTGCCTGCCTTGGAGTGGAGCTGTGGTTAACTCTATTTTGAGTAAATGAAGACTATTTCACAGTTGGGTGTTTCCACTATGTCTAAAATTTCTATCTTTTCCTTAATGTAAGTATGGTTCCTCTGCAGACCACCAAATATGGCTGATGTTTCTGGAGTTAGGAAGATGACTAATAAATGTTTGTGCGTAATAAAATAAGTGAAATTTTATGGTAGGACTAGGCGCTCTAATGTTTTACAATGAAGACCTCTGATTTGATACTGTGTGGCTTTTTGTCAGAAAACCATGTGTACATAACACAAACACACCCAAACTCCAAAATACCATAAATTCATCTTAATCTCATGAATCTCAAATTCATTTATGCGGCTTTTAAGTACGAGTTACTTATGTTTGCCACCTCACATGTTTCATTTTAATAGCCCATAATCCAGGGACCCATACAGTTTTATTTATTTTTTTTCTATTTTATTGAGACTTTATTTAAGTTCAAGTTAGTTAACATAAAGTATATTATTAGTTTCAGAGGTAGAATTTAATGATTCATCAGTTGTGTGTAATACTTAGTGCTTTCTACTTCAAATGCCCTCCTTAATGCCCATCACCAAAGGACCCTATCTCCCCACCAACCTCCCCTCCAACAACCCTCAGTTTGTTCCCTATAGTTAAGAGTCTGTTATGGTTTGCTTCCCTCTCTGTTTTTATCTTATATTACTTTTCCTTCCCTTCCTTACGTTCATCTGTTTTATTAAACACATACAAGTAAAATCATATAGTATTTGTCTTTCTCCCACTGACTTCTTTTGGTTAGCATAATACACTCCAGTTCCAACCACATTATTGCAAATGGCAAAATTTCATTCTTTTTGATGGCTAAGTAAGATTCCATTTTACGTATATACCACATCTTCTTTATCCATTCATCAGTCAATGACATAGACTCTTTTAGCTCAAGCATGTGAACATGAGTGCCCTGTAAAGAACCCTACATCACAGTCCTATGAGTGTCTGTGCTAATGTGACACTCATTCTGTTTCCTTCTCTTCTCCCTTGTATAAGAGCATGTGACTTTTAAAAAAATTATATTTAATGCCTACTCTATTGATTTTCAGCCAATTTAAATGTAAACTATTATCTTTTGGTGTATGTCACTGGTGGAATGAAATCTATTTTAAAGTATGATTTGTAAGTGCAAATCAGTTCTCAAAAGACAGCATGAGTGATAAGATAGTATTTGGAGGTATTAACTAGTATCGTGCTACATGTATTGTCCCTTTTCCCCCAATCCTCATTTATTCAACAACATTGTTAGTTTCCTTATGAATCTAAAATAGAGAATTTATCCTCATATATGCTACACAGATTTGAAAATTAAGGTTCCTCTTTATAATAGGGAGCAAATGTTTCTGGAATATTATAATAGTATTGCCACTTGCAGCTTTGCAAATTTGATTAACATTTGGCATTTCTATATGGAAATGTTTATAGAAATCTACTTTATTCTTAGGAATAAATTCTTAGGAATGTAACATATTAAGATTAATTTAAATTTTCCCAATGAATGTCTGATGTTCATTCCTCAGTGATGTGAATAGTGAACATATTTTCCAAGGTCCTGGGGCGTTGCAATGTTATTTACATACCTACAGATTTAATACAATTATCTTATTTCATTTATGTTGGCAGTTTCTTCAAATAGCAAAATATATACTTTATAAGGTACCTGATTTTTCTTCCTATTCTTACACTTAATAAGGACTAAATCAGGTAATCTAGACTGTGACTTAATTGCACTACTGAACTAAAGATCAATTTTGGTTATCCATCTAATCCTGCAGAATTATGATTTACTACCAGTGAGGTTTAATAAACAAACTCTCTCTCTCTCTGTGTGTGTGTGTGTGTGTTTGTGTGTTCATCTAAGCTCAATATATTTAATATAATTTTTAGATTAAAAAGGTCATTTTGATAAAACCACTTTGTTATAATAAATATTTTCTTGCTCTGAACTGCTATGTGGAATACAAATTAAGCATCTTGGTAAATATGTTATCTGTAGTATCTATAGGTTAGTATTTCTAGCATGGTGTTACATATGAAACACAATATAATATCCTATGTTAGTAGAGCACAGATTTTGAATTCTGCCCCTGGAAGTTGATGGTTGTCACGGAATCATTCATATTATCTTGGCCTAGATGAAGCAACAAACACTTATTTTTTTCTTCCTTAAAGATTTTATTTATTTATTTGACAGACAGAGATCACAAGTAGGCAGAGAGAGAGAGAGGAGAAAGCAGGCTCCCTGCCGAGCAGAGAGGCTGATGCGAGGATCCCAGGACCCTGAGATGATGACCTGAGCTGAAGGCAGAGGCTTTAACCCACTGAGCCACCCAGGTTCCCCCAAATACTTATTCTTAAAAATGTGTGGTTGACATTAGTGTTGGAGTTGGAGGATAGGTTAGAGAGATGCTAACTGACCCATATGAGAACTGGACTCAAGAACTTAGTTGCAGTAAATGCCAAGTGTCACTTACTTTGTTAGCTAGCTATTTATGAGCTAGCTATTCTCTTGATATTATTCAAAATCTGCATGCATTGCACATCACAACTCAAACGCTGCCTTATTCACCTTCGATGTTCAGCAGGAATATGTCCTCAAAAGGTATTTTAGGCAGCATTTTTTTTTTTTTTTTTTAGATTTTATTTATTTATTTGAGAGAAAGACAGTGAGAGAGAGCATGAGCGAGGAAAAGGTCAGAGGGAGAAGCAGGCTCCCCGTGGAGCTGGGAGCCAGATGTGGGACTCTATCCTCGGACTCTGGGATCATGACCTGAGCTGAAAGAATTTGCCTAATCAACTGAGCCACCCAGGCACCCTAGATGCTTTTATAATATGTATGATATAAATAAATGTAAAATTATAAATGTTTGTATATAAAATACTTTAATAGCCCTAAGTATATTTTCTAAGGATGACTTATATGATGAGAGTCCCAGAAGAAGCTCAGTTTGTAGAAACTGTGATTTCACACATGTCTGCATAGGTTTTGGTCCATTAAAATCATCCATGTGCTTGAGAGAATGATGAAACTCATGGGAAACATGTGACCAGATTTGTTGAGACTGTCAACTCTTAAGGCCCAGACTCTCAGAAAGATATGAACACTAAGAACCTTCTTCAATACCCTGGGCAGTATATTTATTGAAGGGAAGGGAAGGGAAGAGGAAAGGAAGGGAAGAAATCGCTTCTCTTCTTTTATCCTAACCCCAGGAGAAAGTATTAGAACGAGTATTAGGATCGAGGCAGCTTATGAAGGCCGATAGAAGGATTTTGAGCGCAACACTGAGGAATATTGCTTGAATTATCTTTCAATCCAGCCCTATAAGATAATTTTTCACAAGGTCTTCAGGAGGGAGAATAGGTAATGAATTGAACATGTAAATGAAATGAAATAATTGCAATCTTAGTGGGTAATGTAAAAAATGACAAGGACAGAGTACTCTGGATTTTATATAATTATTTTCATAAATAACTATTATCTTCATTGTTGACTCATTTTTTACAGAAATATTGCCATATTTCTAGTTGCTCTTTCACATTAGCCATTGCAGAATGTAGGCAAATGAAAAACCCTTTTTAATTATAAATGTGAATTTAAGAATGTAATGCATTTAATGTAACACTCTTTAATAACATTGATTATAAGATATTCTTTAGTGTTGATCATGCATAATTATATAATGGTTACACACATATAAAGGTATTATATATAGCAGATATTTATTTTTTAAAATTTTTCTAAAGAGTTTATTTATTTGACAGAGAGAGAGATATCACAATTATGCAGAGACAGAGAAAGAGGGGGAAGCAGGCTACCTGTTGAGCAGAGAGCCTGATGCAGGGCTTGATCCCAGGAATCTGTGATCATGATCTGAGCTGAAGGCAGAGACTTAACACACTGAACCACCCGCGTGCCCCTATAACAGACATTTAATAAATATAAATGCACATGGATTATAAGCAAATAAATGTTATTGAAATGCATTATTAATAAAGTTGATAAAGAATCCTCAGTCTAGGTAATGGTCTAGGTAAAACTGATTAAAATCAATATACTTACAGATAATCTGGTTAATTAGTGCTATAATTTGCTTTTGCTTGTGAAAACCCAACTATAGACATTATAGCCAAAGATTCTTTTGTAAAAGCTGTCATACTGAATAAAATCAATCACATTTCTTTTTTTTAATTTATGGATTAATTTAATGGTTACTTTAAAAATTAATGTGTCTTAATAAATAGGAACAACTTAGATTATCCCATAAATATGTTTATTGATATGAGTGTAAGTTGCATTTATAGAATCACAAAATATTTTCTAAAGTGAAAGTTATGATTTGTTTAACCAACTAAGTCTTGTCAGCTTTTGCTGTATTTATTGGAATTACAGTAATTCTTGTCTTCCTTCTCTCTTTTTACTTTAAGTAACAGGAGGTTATTTTTGCTATATTATAATAGCTATGATATCAGTTTAAGCTTTGCCTCACTCCTCTTACTGCAGCGGTGTACAGTTTTCTCTGTTGGATGCACTGGTGCAGCCAGTTCGTCCCTGATAAGATAGCTGACCCGAAAGTACTTTCTAGGTCAGTTATGGGGCTCGTGTTAAGTGGAGTGGTTTAAGAAGGGATCTACTGATGCTGTAGATGTTTTTCTTTGATGAATTACCAGTATCTATTTTTCTTTTCATGATGAAATAGTCAATGATAATCCAAAACTTTGAATTGCTCATGGAAATGCATCTTGATTAAAGAACAGATAGATTACAATCAATAGTTCACTCAGGGTTAGAGGCAGCTATTAAGCGTTCGAATTATTTATTGAGGTATAACAAACCACCTAGAACTTAATGGCTTACATAACCTCCATCTCCTCATGACTGCTCATTTTCCATATCTTGAATTAGAACCAGACACAGAGGGGATGGCTTGTTTCTAATGGAAAGACTCCAATGACTGGAGAAAATTGTATATCTGGAGGCTCCATTACTCACACGTCTAATGCCTGAGTGGGAAGGGCTCCAAGGCTGAGGTCAGCAAGGAAGATAGACAAAAGCACCTACAGATGCCTGTCCTTGAGGCTTGAACTTCTCCCAGAATGGAATTTGGATCATGAGACAATACATCTCAAGAGGGACCATCCAGAGAGCAAGTGAAACACGATAATCAGGTGGTAGTTGCATGACCTCTTCTAAATGAGTCTCAGAAGTGCGATAGCACCATATCCTCCATACTTTCTTGACTGAAGCTACTCTTAATAGACTGAGCATCAAGGAGTTTGGAGCCATGTTTGAAAACTGCCATTGGCTCTGGTGAGAGTAGTGAGAGAATAAGCCAGATGTAGTAGTTCCTTAAATAGAGCAGGAAAGAGTCTGAAGTCGTGTCTGAGCTAGAATAGTTAATATAACTAGACAACATCTAGGGAAGAAGTTATCGTATAGGGTTGAGATAGAAGTAAAAGGATGTATAAGAAAGAGTAAATAAAGGTAAACTCTACATTTTTTGTTTATTTTAATCCACATAGCATATTAGAAAAACACTAGAATTATTTATTTTACTATTTATTAAAGCATCAGGGTGATCCTTTTTCATTCAAATATACATTCTTCTAGCAATTTGTTTAATGATTTTTCTTTTATTCTGAAGCATTCCAAGCAAATGCTAAATGAAAGGGACATTGAAACGTATTACCTATACATTTAATGTAAAAGTTAAATAACAAATGGATCAATATGGACATACACACATACATACATGCATACATAAGTAGGTCTTTTTTTTTTTTTATAAGGTAGTCTTTTAAACCTTATTTTATACTTTCGGAAAATATTTTTATTCTGAGTTAATTCAGAAGAAATTTTAGTTCCTTTTTTCACAGAATAATTCATAATCATTATGAAAACATTCAAAATCAGTCATCATAGAAATACTATGAGTCTAGTACTCCTATCTCTATACTGGAAAAAGTAAAAATCTATATTATAGGTAGTAAGCAGTTAATATTGTAGAAAAAACAGATTCAAACATGCTGATAAATATTAAGCTTTTAAAAGGAATAGGTTAATGTGCTGGTAAGTGTCACTTACATATGGGTAGGAAATGAAAGTTATGGGCAATAAAAGTCAAAGCTGATTTTTTAATGTAGTAATATGAAACACTTTTATCATTACACTTAAAGTCTGTAAGTGATAACTTTACTGCCTATGAATACTTATTGGTACAAAGAATCTCAGAAAATTTTGAAGATGATAACTTCTAATGAAGTTCATTAGACAAATTGATTATGCTCAATTATTTTCTACAAATACAAAATTCAGGTTCACAAGCATAAGAGAAGATTAATCCCAATGTATACAAGGGAGTGTTGTGCTTATTTGGAGTGATTAAATTTTGTGAATAAAATATACTCAGCATGTAGCAGATGCTCAACAAACTTAATTTATTCATTGGATGTCATTATTTAGGCTTTATGTAATTTATATGTTTCCTTAAACTTATATTCTTCTCATTTTAAAAATTTTGCTGTCAAAGTTTTAGAGATTATAATTGACCTTAACTATCATTAATTCGGTCTTCAAGGATTTTGAATTACATTTTATGAAATTCAAATCAGCATTATAATTATTTGAAAATTTTGATTTTTCTTGCTACCTTCCCTTTATGTTTACCCATAATTGATCTTTCTTTCTTGACAGCATTTTGGGGACATTGAGTGGCATCTGAAGGGAGTCATGACAGCATCTGCAGGAGATTTACAGCACTTAACCTGTCAGGGACTCGTCCTTAGAATTAAAGAAGAACAGGATATCTTTAGAGCTCAGGTCTCATGCTTAGTTACATTCAAAATATCTTGTAAAATTAGTTTCAATGTCAGCATACTAATGCCTATGTCAGCTTTTTAAAAAAGAGTGGCAATGATATACAGCCACCTAACTGACTGGAGACTATAAAATAGATGGAGTGGTCAGATTTAATCCTACGTAACCTTTTATCCAATGACAGTAATTACTTATTTGAACCTTTAATTCATTTAAATTTGCTTGAACTTTCAAGTGACTACCCACATATTTTCCCTTTTGACAGATAAAATTAAATGACTAATATGTAGAACAACCTACCTAATGTTATGGTGTGATTGACAGTTAAAAAAATCATAAAGCACCTCTTTTCCAACTTTGAAAAGTCAAATGTTTAATAAGATTAATTTATATTTGTTACCTTATTACATTGATTTACACAGAAACATCTTCTAAACTAAAAGTTCAGGATTAGGAAGGAGATTCCAAAAGATTCTGGAACACATGGAAATTCGCTGTATATATGCACTTTGCTTGCTAGAAGTTCAAAGTCTTCATCATATTTTCAAGTGTGTCTGTGACTTTGGTGAAGTTATGGTCACTACTTAAATGGTATTTAGAGCATTTGTGGAACAAATGACAAAATGACCCTCTCAAGAACACATTACAAATGTATTGCTCCAATGAAAGAATTCAATATAAATGTTCTTCTCATTTCCCTTCAAATATTCCATTCTCCAACTCACTTGTATCTCTTAAAACTGTCGGCTATGTTTACTGACATGAAATCCTTTGAAACAGTTTGCTTTAAGTGGGCTGCTGAACAAAAGTCATACTAAAAGTTTTGTCTTACATTTGTACTCATGTCATTTCTGCATGAGGGAATAATAAGCCATCCCTTAATTGGGCTCACTGTGGAGCAGTTGGGAATATCCACTTTGTCCTTAACATACGGGGCAACCGTATTTCCGTTCACAGTCAAGGCTAAGAGAGTTAGTGTACTTGCATTGTGTTTGGGAACATTGTATTAGTTGATAGGGGAGTGACTGTAACTGGTCAAACTTCTTTTTGGTTCTACTGTACTTCCTGAATACACTGTATGGCACCAATAGTCTACCATTGCCTAAAATCTGCTTCTATATTATCCCGGAAATTTCTCATTAACTTCACTCCAGCGATATTACTGCTATATTCTTTCTAAGACTATCAATTCAAATTCGTATAATTTAGAGTCAGTGGTTGAGGCAATGGGCAGCAATCAACTCTGTATGGACAGATGAAAGACTGACTCCAAACTTCCCTGTGAAAGAGAGAAGGCAAGGGGTTCAATGAATGCTCAGATGAACGCTTTGCTTTTCTTTGCTCCCACTTTTATTCGTCTTCAGATTAATCAGAAATCCTTATCCGTGTTTCTCAAGCACAAGATGTGCAACAAGGGTGTTTATGGGAAAGATACAATATGCTAATCTGCGTGTTCTAGGAGTGCTTCTAAACATAGCCTAAGGGATAGTGCATACATCTCTTAGATCAAAGGGCAACTCTTGATTCTGAGAAAGCTTAAGGGAAGGGAACCTCCTGCAGAGACAGAGTGGTCAGGCAGGCCTTGGCATTCCAAAGGCCCTTGTCTGTCCTTGAAACCTTCCCTTGCCCCCAGGGGCCTCTGTGTTAACATTTTTAGCAAGCCAGGTATTATGGTTGATTTCTTTTTCTACATTAACCTCAACCCGTGGTCACCTAGATACAGAATAGAGGATTCAAGATAGTTTCATTAAAAAACAAATTAAATCACATATGATGAAGTCCACAATTAGTCTGTGACTTTTACTTTGTAGTTATTACTGGCAACCATTTTTTCCCTAATTCTAATTCAAGGTGGTTCTTTGATGTCATCAGCTATAAGAATAACCAGAGCAGCCTGTCATAAATGACAGTTATTAGGATCCACCTCAAGTTTTTAATTCAGTAGCTCTTGGGTGCAGCCCAGGAATTAGTATATTTAATAAGCTCCCCCTAATTACTCTGTTTCTGGTTTTCCAAAAACCTTGGTTTGAGAAAAATTGTTTGATAAATTCAGTTGGGTTCTGTACATGAAAGTTGATCTCTTTTCCCTATCCTCTATGTGAATTGCAGTCAGCAGACATATTGGATAAACCTTACACTATTATGAAGAAAAATCAAAGCATGCTTTTAAATCTGAAGAGTCTTGCTTTTATGTGTTAACTTTTGTGAGCGTAATGTTATTAGTTTATTTTGTATTTCCCCTACTCTTTGTATTTTTCTTTCATGGGTATTCTGATTTGATTATTATTTACAATCAGAGGATATTATACATTTATATTGGGCATTATATGACTTTATACTGAAGTAAATAATTGCCTCGCTTTACAGATGAAGAGCCTGTTTGCAAAATAATATGGCTTTTACTTTAAAAGTAATGACATATTTAAGATCATTTAAATAAAAAATTAGTTATATGTGATATTTGTTCTAGTATTAGAGCTAGTACTGAAACTAATTTTAGTGTTATTTGTGGAGTCCGAGAAAAATTAAGGCCATCCCACCTCAGGTTTAGCCTTAGCATAAGTACAGCCATCTTAGCTCTGGCAGCCATCTCAGACCCCTGTGCCCAAGGGCTGAACTTTCCCCTACTTTACTTTAGTTCTAAGGACCCCCACCCTGCTTTAGTAAGCCCCACCCTGCTTTGGTCCCAGAAACCCCCACCCCGCTTTGGTTTCAGAGACCCCCACCCTGCTTTAGTAACAGGAATCCCCACCCCGTTTTAGTAACAGGAACCCATAAATACCCCTGCCTTAACTAAGCTCAGGGTCCAAGTCCCTACTTTGCTATGTCGGGTATACTTGGGCCCAAGTTTAAGCTTGTCGAATAAACCCTCGTGTGATTGCATCGGTGTTGGCTCCTTGGAGGTCTCTCAGACGTGAAAACTTGGGTATAACATTATTTCTGAAATCTTCCTAAAAGAAAATTCTTGCTAAATAAGAACTTTGCTCAATAATAATATTTAACTCTGTTTTTCATTTGAATAATATATACTTGAAAAAGTAAAAATAATACAGATATTCTCAATTAAGAACAGATAGTAAGCTAAATAATTTCTCCCATTTTTCAAATGTTAGTGCTCTGAGGTAAAAGGTATTTTCCCAGCTTATTAATGGAATACAGATTATATATTTATGTATTCATTTTTATGCACATACATAAAACTCATAACTGTATATATTTTATAAATAAAATCATATATGTATGTGTGAGTGTGTGTGTGCACATATATATGTGTGTGTATATACATATATATATATACACACACATACATATATATGATTGTCCTCCAACTTTTGTTTTATGTGACAACATATAATTGATATTAAGCCAATATAAGGGTCCTAAAATTAAACTTTTTTTTTTTCAACAGCATCTGACACATAAAATCATTAATGAATATTTTGTTAAACATATTGAATAAATAAATAGATGAATGTATTACATCTCTCAGTTCCGATACCCCTATAATATTTCATTTTTGCTTATGGCCATAAAATTTTTCAACCAATGTACCTAAGTAGTAATATTTAAATAAAATTGGATAGGGCACTTGGGTGGCTCAGTCTGCCTTCAGTTCAGGTCATGATCCCAGGGTTCTGGGATCAGTCCCACATCAGGCTTCCTGCTAACCCAGCTGCCTGCTTCTCCCTTTCCCTCTGCTGCTCCCTCTGCATTGCTCTCTCACACTCTTTCTCTCTCAATTAAATAAAATCTTCTAAAAATAAAATTGGATAAAGAATAAAAAACCCATGTTCAGGGTACATTTTTCCTTAAGAAATAAATTCTTGTACATTTCCTTATTAAGAAAAAGAATAGGAAACCATTTTATATCATCATAATATATATATCCAATATCACATTGCCTTCTAAGCATCACAAGATATATGCTGCCCTATATTTACCTTTTCTGCATATGTATGCACATTTACATAATAAATGGTACAACTGAAATAGTGAAAAATCATCAATGTACAAAGCTGAAGACATCATAGCATTTTTATTTACTCACCAGGCATCTATTAGATATGTTCGTCAAGCATCTGTTATGTGTGTATGTGTGATATAACAACCTATAAGACAACATGATCCCTACTTGAAGGCATACATTTTTAAGAAGGCAATCTTGAATGTTCATATAGATTTCCCCTCTTTTTTATTTTTTTTAAAGATTTTATTTATTTACATGAGAAAGATTACAAGAGTGGGAGCAGAGAGAGAGGGAGAAGCTGACTCCCCTCTGAGTAGAGAGCCTGATGTGGGACTCAATCCCAGGACTCTAGGATCATGACCTGAGCCAAAGGCAGATGCTTAACCCACTGAGTCACCCAGGTGCCCAGATTTTGCCGTTCTCTAATTGTATAACTTTGTATTTATGTAACTATCAGATAGTTAAGACGTTTTCTACAAAGCTCATATTGCCAAAGTTTATAATCATGGGGACAAAGCACCAATTTCACTGATAAACCCAATCTTTGGAATGTACTTACCCCTAATTTATTTATCTTTCATGTGTTTCTCAGAACTGGTGGTTGTTCATTTATTTTTGCCTTATTACCCATTCCCCAACAACTCAAATTCTTGCTTTTTTATCCCTTTTCACATGAACAACCTAAATGTGTGTAATATATAACAAATGTCTATTCATGGTTAGAAACTCAAAACATTATTACTTTTAGGATAATCTTCCTGTTAGCAGTAATTAAAACTTACTTTTTTTTTTCTCCTCTTTTTTCCTTTAGTCTTATTCTGAATACTTGATAGAAATTTACTAAACCCTCCCAAATTTTCCCTGTTTAAAACTGTGTGGAATAACAATACTGAGAACTAATACTGCCTGCAGACACAGCATGTCTATTAGGACCAAGAATTAAAGCTGCCTACATTTTATTATTCGTTCCAGGAAACTCTTTCCCTAGAAGACAAGTCTGTAAATCAGTAAATAATTTCATTGTTTTTTTCTGGAACTTCTCAGAAATCAGTTTATCTGAAGGCTAACCTGGTCAAATGATTCCCTTTTCAGGGCAGCAATATGCTCATCTGGGCCAAAAACCCCCTTTACAGGAAAATAAGTTGTTCAAACTGGCAAACCATTCAGCTTTGGAACAAACCTTTGTTTGTTCACACTTATTTTCAAGACTTTCACTGAGTCCATTAATCTCAAAAGAATTACTACATAAAACTGGCTCATTTCAATCAGATGTCTACATTGAAATATCTACCTTAAACTCTCCAGTCCCAGACACTGAATACCTGTTGGTATTTCCCCTATGGCTTCACCACTAAGATGCATCAGATTGATGCCTTGTAGTTGCAGACAATAAACTTAACTTTACATGATCAACTCTGGTCATCTTCTGGAGATCTACAGCCAACAGTCATAGAAGTCCTGGCAAGATAGAATTGAGTCCTTTTACCACTGTTGTTCAATTTTCTATCATCTATTTCCTCCCCCAGGAATAAGAGATGCTTTTCCACAATTCTTTAATTATTTAATATGATCTACACATTTTTATCCTTTATAAAAATATGTCCTATTAGTGATCACACTACTAATTGTCCTATTTTTCCCCTTTCCCAGGCAGTACTATGACCCTGTCAAATTGATACTTTTTAATACAGCAGGTTATAAACTCAGCTTTGGTTGATAAACAGGCTATTATTTTGGGGAGTCAAAAGTCTAAGCCTTCCATGGCTTTTAATATAAAAACTTATTTATTTTTTAAGCTTCAAAGATTTATTTATTTGTCAGAGAGAGAGCACAAGCAGAAGAAGAAGCAGCAACTGAGAGGGAAAAGCAGGTTGTCAAGGAGCAGGGAATCCAACATGGAACTAGATCTCAGGACCCTGGGATCATGACCAGAGCTGAAGGTAGACACTTAACCAACTGAGCCACTCAGGCATTCCCATAATATGTTTTGACTAAGCATAAGAAGCATCATCTATAGGTGGATTAAAGTCTAATTGTGTTTAGGTAGACTTCAAGAGAGCCAAGATTCATCCCTGTTCCTGATACTCAGTGTTGAGTTATATCCTCCCCTTTAGTCATTTGCTTCTGACCAAGAGTACACAGTAAAGGTGAGGAGATGTCACTTCCCAGATTTTTTTTTTTTTTTTTAACAAAAGACTAACTTCTGTATTGTTAGCACACTCTTCCAGTTACCTTCTCAGTTTGTTCTTTGATGAGGCAAACTGCCATGTGAGAGGGGTACTGTAAGGAATTTTGAGCCACCTGGGGCAAACAGCCCGCAAGGAACTAAGGTCCTCAATTCAACATCCCACAAATAACTGAACAAGAAACACTAAGTGAACTTGTAAATGGTTTCTTCTCAAATTGAGAATTCAGGTGAGACTGGGTACCCTGGTCCTGGACCTTGTGTATAGCCTCCTGGGAAAAACAGAGGGCTCAGCTGACCCACAGAAACTGCTTATAAGTATGTGTGTGTTAATTACAAAATTTGGGGTAATGTATTATTCAGCCGTTGAAAACTAATGTACATGTTATAAGATATCAGTTAGAACTTCCTTATTTTGTGGTTACTTTTTTTTTTTTTTTTAAAGATTGTATTTATTTATTTATTTGAGAAAGGGAACAGAAGCAGGGGGAGTGGGAGAAGGGGAAGTAGGCTTCCTGCCAATCCAGGAACCTGATGGCAGGCCTTGATTCCAGGACCCTGGGATCATGACCTGAGCGGAAGGCAGTGGCTTAATGACTGATCCACCCAGGCACCCTTGTTTTTGTGGTTACTTTTTGATGTCTTTCAATTTTATTCTTTAAGTGCAAAGATGATTTTAAAAATAGGCCGGTATATCACAAAGTTTTTCTGATTTAACTGTTCAGAAGCCAGAGAAATATTTTTCGTTTTGTTTTGATTTTTTGTTTTTGTAGCAGATACAACTTTTACTGATTAAACAGTAAGTAGAGAGAGGCTTTTATTTTTGTTTGGGTAGTCTGTGGAAGAGCTCAGGGAGGAGTCCTGAGAGCCAGATTTGAAACAAAGCGTTCTTAAACATACACCAGGCTGTGAGGAAACCACTTAAGCTCTTGCTGCCCCATTAAGCTCTAGAGGAAGGTGCCACAGACAGATACAGGAAAGGACTCAAAATTAAAATCACTACCACTTCTGAGAGTTGGATGTGTGCTTCTTTTTTCCAACTACAGCTGACCCTGGTACCACATAAATATTAGGGGCACTGACCCCTATGCAATTGAAAATTCATTTATACAACTATTGACTGGCCCCAAATTTAATTACCAACATCCTACTATTGACTGAAAGCCAATAAAAGTGAATTAACACTTACTTTGTATCTTATGTGTATTAGATTCTGTATTCCTATAATAAAGTAACTTAGAGAAAGGGAAATGTTATTAAGGAAATGCCAAGGAAGAGAAAATACATTTACAGTACTATATTGTATCTATTGGAAAATGTCACATGTAAGTAGAACCACAGAGTTCAAATCCATGCTGTTCAAGGCTCAACTGTAGTCCCTTCCAAACTGAAGTATCCCTTGAGTATATCTGATTGGTAAACCAATGGCATATATCTGAATCTTGACTCCAATAGAGGCTGATATTTTCAGGCTTTTTGAGATCAGTCTTGAGTTGATGAGACTTAGGAATCTGAAAATTCCCCCAGTATAGCCAGTATTTGAAGAAATAAAAACACAGGCTTTAAAGAAATGAAAGTGCATGTCCTGAAGCATGTATTTTTTTGTTTAATGAGAATCTTCTGTGGGAAACAGTAAGAAGGATTGAGCACTGTCCAAGAGCAGGAGATATCACACTAGTTACAACACTTTAGTATTACTAGTGCAATTCAAAAATTTCCCACATTTCCAATTCTTAATTTTGAGGTTAGAAAGGAAAAGTCATTGCACTCAAAATCAAAGGAAATTGCAATGATTAACAAAATGTATTTGGAAAGTGATTTAACGACACATTTTGGAAAGGGAGAGGACTAAAGCAGCATGGTAAATTTACATCTGAAAAAATATTTAAATGTTCATATTCTTAAAAGGAAAATTTCAGGAAAAGTAAAGTATACATATGAGAGATTTAAATACATATATGAAAACAAAGTGAGTCATGGTCATTCTCAAAATATGAGTAAAAAAGAATAAAAAAAGAAATATGACACTAAAGAAGTAAAAATCGTTAAAGTCATATTTTGATGGTTTAAGTTACAGATATCATAAGATTCTGTTGATTATGAATGGGCAGTTTTCCCTCATTGCTAGGCAGTCAAAAACATAGTTGTCATCTACATAATCTGGCATGTAATACAAAATATTCAAATCACATGTAGCTTTCTGGTAGTTTTTAGTGAGGATTGTACCCTACATCTTCAAGACTTGGACGGGTTCTCCTCACATAGTTCCAAATATTCATTTTAATTTTTATACTTAGCAAATTTATAGTTTCCCGTGTACTTTTCTGGAATTCCATTTGAGTATAAATTATTTTAGGGCACAGTATGAGTGTGTCATGCATCCTTCCATCCATATTGGTTTCCCAAACCTGAAGCTAAAAATCATGGATGCTACAGAGCTTTCTGTGGGCAAAAGAAAGACTTGACATTTCACATACATTTATTTGACAGACTAAACCATGTCAATTTATGAGATAGGAATACTAAAACTTTTTTAAATTAGAAAGTCTCATGGAGGAAAAATTAGTATTGAAGAAGTGATATTTTGAATGCTTTACATTTTAAGATGTTGATTAACATGATATTAAAATGGAAAGATGAACTTTAGTAATCAATTCTTAAAATAGCATCGAGAAAAGAGATCAGTATTTGAAATTATTTGGTATGCATAATAAAGGGCCTATTTTTTTCTTATTATGCAATAAAGAATTTTAAGTAAACTTTACACATTTTGTCTGAACTATTTTCTGTCATTTGGCGGTAAATATTTTAGAGTCCTTTCTGCTTTAAAACAATATTATTTTTACATATGGGTTATGGATCTAGAATGCACGTAGGAAACTTCTTTCTTATAAATGCTGTCCTTAAAATGCAAAGACCCTTAATTAGCTCATTCATGGTAGTCATTCTGTAATAAATATTGTAAAATATAGTTTAAAATATACAATTGTTACATTTATTAATGTTGTCTTATTTCAGAGAGGATGACTATGTCCTGATCTATTCATTCACATATTTATTTAAAAACATAAACTGTAACTATATGTCAATAGTCAACTTCCAAAAGACAACACTAAAATCAAATTTGGGGCACCTGCGTGGTTCAGTTGATTAAGTGTTTGACTTTTGGTTTTGGGTGAGGTCATGACCTCAGGGTTGTGAGATTGATTCCCACAGGAAGCTCCATGCTAAGTGTGGAGTATGCTTGGGTTTCTCTCCATCTCCTATGCACACTCACTCTCAATAAATAAATAAATAAATAAATAAATAAATAAATATTTTAAACAATATCACTCCAAATTTATTGCTTATCATAGTATGAAACATTATTGCTATTATAATCTTGATAGTTTACAGTGAGGAGGAGTCAAAGTCACAATATTCATAAAAATTTTGGATTAATTTAAATTGGATTTTAAAATTAGACTCCCAATCAGGATTTGTGATGTAATAGCTTAAGTATAGTGCTCAGAATGAATCAAGAATTTTCAAATATTTTTTTAAAAAATACAACAATCAATTGCTCTGAGATGAAGACTATTATGTTGACTAGTGTTTGGATAAAAAGATATACAGGAAGCTACTTAAATAAACAATAATGTTATTTGCAGCCTCATCTTTCTGGCTGATGCCCTGGAATAGTAAAATTAATATGGCATAGGATTTTTTTGTTGTTGTTTAGATTTTACTTATTTATTTGAGAGAGAGTGAGCTTGAGAGATGGAATGGGCAGAGGGAGAAGGAGAAACAGACTCCCCATTGAGCAGGGCCCCCCCCCCCATGCAGGGCTTGATCCCAGGACCCTGGGATTGTGACCTGAGGCAAGGCAGCTGTTTAACCAGCTGAGTCACCCAGGTGCCCCTGACATAGGTTTTTAATTAGTAAAGTCAACTTAATGTAAACAGTGAGCTTTGTAGTTATAGATGTTTTCCTCTTGAACCCGCTATCTTAATATGTGTATCTTATGGAACTAACTGGCTATAAGAGTAGAAGATCAGACCTGTGGCTAGGTCAAATCACATAGAGGATACACAGGACCAGGCACATATTTGCTGGGCCTTATCTATATATGGCCAATGTGAATTATAGTAACTCATCAATGAAGTTTTAAAATAATGAGTAGAGAAGAGGCACTGACATATTTGTTTCTTATTCGGTAAGTGCCTGTGAAGATTTTTCCAGTGTTCAGGCATATCTCATCCTATGTTGGTATAAGGATACTTAAATATGTGTAATGTGTGTGTGTGTATGTGTGTGTGTGTGTGTGGTCATCAGATGTAGAGTCATTGGATAATATCTTGTCATGGGACGCCTGGGTGGCTCAGTTGGTTAAGCAGCTGCCTTCGGCTCAGGTCATGATCCCAGCGTCCTGGGATCGAGTCCCACATCGGGCTCCTTGCTCGGCAGGGAGCCTGCTTCTCCCTCTGCCTCTGCCTGCCATTCTGTCTGCCATTCTGTCTGCCTGTGCTCGCTTTCCCCCCACCCCCGATAAATAAATAAAAAATCTTTAAAAAAAAAAAAAATCTTGTCATCAAGATTGAAAAAATGCCATGGCTTTTCAGAATCTGTTTGCTTTAAAACTATATAAAGCTTAAAAAACCCCAACTATATAAATCTTTCCTCACAGTTTCTTGACATAACTTATTTAATGTTGGTGACATCACTGCTCATGGTGCTGTGTCATCCATTGTGTTACTTTATTGGTACTAGCTTCTCTTGACTCGCTCAGTGGTTATTACCATACTTCCTTGATGATAATAAGTAATGCAGATCTTATTAAGGGTACGAAAGAGGGTGCACAAGGTCATTTGTTATCTACTCCCGTTTTTCTGGGATTAAGTGTGGTACTGAACCCAGTCATTTAATACTACTGTTATAGACTTTGGAAGCTCAGTTTGAGTAAGGAATTTCTTCATCTTCATTGTCGTTGAAGCATTTTCTTTTTATTCTAGTCCACAGATTCTGTACATAGACCACTTGAAAATCAGATCAAATCAAATATCTTTTTTTTTAAAATTTCTTATATACTTATAGGTTCCTTTAAACTGGGTATAAGGCTTGGGTAGAAATTGGAATCACCATCACCTTCCTGTTTAGGGTGGGAAGAAATATCTCTTGAAAGTACTAGATTTTTTTTTTAATAGCTTTATGCTGTTAGAGATTATGAGCTTTCTCTCTTTCTTCTCTTCCTATCTTCCTTTTTTTCCTCCTTATGTGACTAATGCTATAGTAAAACATGTCTACAAAATAAAATACACTGATTAAAGATGGCAGAACAATATCATTTGTCAAAAGAATATAGTTTTGAAAAAAAATACCTAAAATTTGGAAATAAGACAAAATTGAATATTCACTATAATGTTTTCTTAGTGTTAAAATTGGGCATGTTAGGGGTTTTTTAGATATATTTTACAGGGAGGAGGGGCAGAGGGAGAAAGAAAATCTCTAGCAGACTCCCCAGTGAGTTGGGAGCCTGACAACATGGAGCTTGATCTCAAGACCCTGAGATCATGACCTGATCTGAGCCTAAATCAAGAAGAGTCAGATGCTCAATCAACTGTGAGACACCCGGGAGCCTCTAATTGGGCATATTTTAACAGGTACTTCAAAGAACCATTTGATTCTCAAAGTATGGTCAAAGGGTCCTGAGGAATCCCCCAAATCCTTTTAAACATCTATGAGACCTTAATTTTTCCTACTGCATAGTGGGTGAAGCTAAATTTTCTTCATGTACTTCAAATTAAATAATGTATTGTATCCTATTTAATGCAGAAGCAGAAATAAAAATCCTGTAGTTTTTTTCTAATATAAAAGATTTGCAAATAATTATATAATAATGTCACATATTCCACTTTTTTGTTATGGAAATATATTTATTTTTCAGAATAATCTATGTTATTTATAATAATCTCAATGGATTTATCATTTTTGAGTGGAATAAACATTTTTAAAGATTTGTTAGGTTTAATTTCTAAAATGGTAAATTTCAGTATATAGAACTTACAAAAACAAAATTTATTAGTCCTGAATTTTTTTTATATTTTTCAATAATTTTTAATATAAAAGATTACTGAGAAAAACATCTTAAGGACTCCAGCTGTAGGAGACTATAGCTGGTTTAACCTATTTGGATAGAAGTAATGGGACTACATACTAAGTTATATACTTCTGTCTGTAAGAAAAAGTAATTCAAAATATATGGTTTAATTACCCACTAAGACACATATTAACCAATTTAACCAATTTAGCATCTAAACTAGCATCTAAACTAGTTTAGCATCTAAACTAAAATTAGCTTTTTAAATTTATTATTATTATCATTTTTTCTATACATACTCAGTTCCTGCTCTTAGAAGCAGCTTTACCATCTTACTGGCTCCTTCATTTATAAGTTTATAAATCTCTTATATGGTTAAATCTAAAACTGGACAAGAGTCACATTTTTAACTTTTTGAAAATTTACTTTGACAGCAGATTAACTGAATTTTATATTTTATGTGAGTGGGAAAGATCTTTTAATACACACTCACAATCTTAGTTTTGACCCATAAAGAAAATTAAAACATGACATTTAACAAGAATGCCTGAGTCTCTGATAGCATACCAGGAAAATATAGTTTCTTCTGAAATTCAGGTTTACTAGAAAGTGGAGTTTTTCAGGAAATGAAATAAATGCCATCTTCACAAAATTTAACTCCAGAAGTCTTGATTACTACTTGAATTTACTAAATAACACCTTTGAGACAGGATTGGTTAAAAGTAGTAAAATGTATTCAAAGCTAAATGGATTTTCAAAAATTAGTAGTAGAAGATGCAAATATATGAACATAGAATGAGGAAATCTATAGATTTATTTTGTCTCTCAGTAACACACAGTAAATTTACACATTTTACAACAAATGCTTTGAACATTTGAGAAATGCACAAACATATAAAACCCAGATGGATAAATGTGATCATCTCTAGAAATTGCTATTATAACAAGAAATCTTTAAAATTCTCATATTCTGGTAATTATGATATTTGGTCAAATACTTTTGCCAGGTTGGACAAAGTTTATTTATATTGCTTATGCAAGTATCACATATTCTGGAAAACCAATAACAATAAAATCTGTATATTAGCAAAATATCACATTTTCTTTAAATATATAATTACTTAATTATGTAATGAGCATAGGCCATGAGTTAGGTACTAGAAGTACTGTATAAGTATGCTATCAAAAGTATTTCTTTAATTATCTAGAAACTATATTATTTCCAGTACTTTTATATTCATAATTGGTCCAAGCATTAATCTGCCTGGGTGAGATTGAATCTCATGATAAGTCTTTCTGAACTTATTCAGGTTTTGAAGATAATTAAATAGCTAAATAAACTTTAGCAAATAGCAAGAAATATTTTCCTCAATTTTTGAATTATTAAATAATGAGCATGAGAGGTTTTATCTCACCTCATTAACAAGGGAACAAGGGAAAGAAGAATGGAATTTGTTTCTATTTTGAGAGATTTACTCTAAACCTGTCATAATATGATACATGAAAATATTTTAATATGTTTTAAAACTGAAAGAAGAATTAAATATTAGTAATTCTACTTCATTATTTCATAAATTAGAAAACTAAAGCCAAAGTGTTTCGATAACTTCACCTGAAAGTAGACTCAAATTTATTCAGCGGCAGGACTGAGAGTAACGCAATTTTTATGACTCCAAGTCCAATTGGTTTACTACTAATTTGGTTTATTACCAATTGGTTTACTACCAACATTGTCCTACAGAAAAATAAAGCAATAGAAAACAGAAAAATTGTGTTCAATATCAATGTCTTAGCAAAATGGATTATTGGTAATAACAATTAGGAGAAATAATCTCCTCAATCAGGTTTCTGTGTGACCTTCCATTATAAGTGATGGATTTATAAAGGAGGTTAACAATCTTTTTAGCCTTTACTAGAAGGAGCTGCTATTCACTTGCCAATCATGGAAACAAGAGGAGATGGCTAAGAGAATTAACATATGAAGAAGAAGAAAAGACAACTTGAAAGCGGATCAAGAAAATAATGACTTAAGTAAAATAGAAGAATATATACAGCATGAACCTGAAGACATACTCTGCATGAGATAAGACCCCTCAGGAAATTAGAAACCACTCAGAGGTAGAGCAGAGAGCAGCATGGAAGGATCAGTGGGCGCGGTAGCCAACGCAGACTTGGAAAGACTGACTGCATAAGAAGATGGCTGTGATGGCGGTACGTAATGATTATAATTAAAGAAAAGTCCACAATCATGAGGTTACCAGAAATGCAATAGGTTGCTAAAACTCTTTTTTCCTCCTTGGTTTTTGTTTAAAAGAAGTAGCTGTTTACAAACAAATTGGAGTTCAAGTTGTTCTGAAGGTGAACTATATGTGACTGAACTATCTGAGTGAGAAATCGGGAAGATCTAGAGAGAACATCTTAGAGACATCTTAATAAGCTCAATTCCTTTAGCAATATGTTCAGCTGACTGAAGATGTTCAGTCATAGATTTTTTTTTTAATTTTATAGGACAAGACTATATTTTTCTTGACAATATTTGGTGTAGATTTTGCAAGGAAATATTGAAGGTATTTTTTAAAGTTACTTTTAATGTGTATGTTTTTATCACTCCGTAGGAAATGTCTCTATGCCATATTTCATTTCCCCCCAAGATTTAGCATAGGACAGCAATGGTGAGAAGAGATTAATAATGCCGTTAACCCAAGAAACTAGCATATTGCAGGTATTGAGGGTAAAGGAGAGTCACAAAGGTTTAATGGCAATGTGAAACTACTGGGCACTGCAAAGAAATTAAGAAGAGCAAAAACTGAGAATTTACTCTTGAGACATTAGTGGGACATCTATAAAGAGGTATCTGAGAGAGCTGGAAAGATTAAAACAAAACAAACAAAAAACAAAAACAAAAACAAGTGAGAAGACAGGATTGAGGTACTGATATCTTTATTCCATGAGATTAAAGACCACTGTTGCTATCAAAGAGGGGGAAGGGCAGAAATGCCTGGGGAATGAATATAAATAGTCACGGACTAAACAGACTAAAGTTAATCCTGAAATGCTCAACACTAGGAGGTAAAAAGAAAGTAAGAAATTAAGTATTTATATATCTTTCAAGGCATTCACTTTTTTTAAAAAAGATTTTTATTTATTTATTTGAGAGAGAGAGATCACAAGTAAGCAGAGAGGCAGGCAGAGAGAAAGGCGGAAGCAGGCTTCCTGATGAGCAGAGAGCCTGATGTGGGGCCCTATGCCAGGACTCTGGGACACTGAGTGGTGGGAGGGGGGCAGAGGCTTAACCCATTGAGCCATCCAGGCACCCCAAGGCATTCACTTTTTATTAAGCCTGGTTCACACATGTACAAGGAGATTGTGGTACAAGGGACTCTGGTTTGGGAGCTAGAGATTGTAGATTAAATCTTTTCTTCACTCTTTCCAGCTGTTTCTTATTGAGCATGATCTATAACTCTTCTTGGACTTTAGTTTCCTTATTTGTGAAATGTGAATAATAATACCCACACTTCTGTACTAGCAGTAATTTGAAAATTAGGGCTGCAGTTTACGTAAGTTCTCAATTCAGGGTTATACAAATATAGATTTTATGGAGTGATTTGACTACAAACTACATTTTCCACTGATCTTGGAACTTTTAAGCCAGTATTGATAAGGTGTGTTGGGTCACCAGTGAACTCCATGTATTTCCTTGATACTTTAGTAGACTAGACTAGAAGCTGAAACAGTGAAGACAATAGTCAATGCTCCTGTGTTCCTTGGATGAGGCATCGTAAAGTTAATGTAAATAGGCATTTGGCCACCTACCACACATCTAGAAATAATGGCTAAGATAGAAGGAGATGACTCATTTAAAGATGAGGAATGGAACATTCTGTTGACTGATAAATAATGTTCAGCCTTAAAATAACAATCTGTCAGTTCAAAAAACAAAACAAAACAAATCTCCATATCTAAAAAGTAAATTAACATTTTTTGAAAGGATCTTTAAACCTAGGTTTGGAAAAAAAAATAATCTATCATCCCCCATTTATATGTAGGGCTTCCAGATAATGGAATTCAATACTTTTAAAAGGGAAATTCAGATTAAAGTTTCATCTCCTATAAACTAAATCTTTTATCCCAAAATGAAAGTGGTGAGTTTTTCATTGAAATGTGGTTTCTTCGATATTTAGAATTCGATTATCTGGGACAGCTGAATGAAAAAGAGCTTAATTGCCAGAGGACAATGTGTAACAGGGAATGGAAAGGAATAAGATATTTGAGTCATGCAGTTTTCCCTTAATTTCAGTGGATCTCTGTTGTTATGATTATCTTTAAGCCTCAAGGTACTTTTTTCCTTGTATATCATAAAATCTTTAATTAATCATTTGCTAGTGCATATAAAAATGAAATGAATTAGATTCAGCTCTGAATTATCCATAGTAATGGAAGAGTCACATATAATTTAAAAATTATAATACAGAGGGAATTGGTAAATATATATATATATATTTTTTTTTTGCAATACAGTTAGATATAAAGACTCTGTTCAACATTCACTTGCTTACCCCATGGATACATCTTCAGCTAATTGTTGCTCTGCTTTTGTATCTAACAACTTGAACTTCATTCCTTTAGTTGGGTTCCCCCAAATCAAGAAGTTAAGAAAAGCAGCTTATCTCAAAAGAAATATAAGCACATGGGGTGTTGTAAAACATGATTCATCACCATCATCTATACCATCTTTGCTCCCTGTCTCAATACACTAATGCTTTGTGAGAATGGCTTCCTAAATGAATTGCATATCTCTGTCACTGGAGGATATAATACTCAATAGAGGCCAATATTATCTGTCAGTAGTATCTGCCTTTAAAGAATAGTTGCAGTACCATGCTGTCTTGGTGATTACTGCTTTGTAGTAAAGCTTGAAATCAGGCAATGTGATGCTCCCAGTTTTTTTCTTTTTCAACATTTCCTTAGCAATTTGGGATGTCTTCTGGTTCCATATAGATTTTAGGATTGCCTGCTCTAGCTCTTTGAAAAATCCTGGTGGAATTTTGGTCAGGATGGCATTGTAAGTATAGATGGTGCTAGGCAGTATAGACATTTTAACAATGTGTATTCTTCTGATCCGTGAGCATGGAGTGGTCTTCCATCTTTTTGTGCCTTCTTCAATTTCTTTTATGAGTGTTCTGTACTTTCTTGAGAACAGATCCTTTACTTCTTTGGTTAGATTTATCTAACCAGGTATATAGATAACCAGGTATCTTATGGTTTTTGGTGCTATAGTAAATGGAATTGATTCTCTCATTTCCCTTTATATTTTCATTGTTAGTATGTAAGAAAGCAACTGATTTCTGTACATTGATTATGTATCCTTCCACATTACTGAATTGCTGTATGAGTTCTAGTAGTTTGGGGGTGGAGCCTTTTGGGTTTGCCATATAAAGTATCATGTCATCTGTGAAAAGAGTTTGACTTCTTCATTGCCAAGTGAGATGGGGGAAATCGGAGGAGGAGACAAACCATGAGAGACTGTGGACTCTGAGAAACAAACTGAAGGTTTCGGAAGATAGGGAGTTGGGGGGATGTGTGAGCCTGGTGGTGGGTATTATGGAGGGCACGTATTGCATGGAACACTAGGTATGGTGCATAAACAATGAATTTTGGAACACAGAAAAGAAATAAAATAGAAGAAAATGGAAAAAAATAAAAAATTAAGAAAAAGAATGGTTGCTTTTCTTATGCCTTCAAACTCTCTATTAAACATTTTACGCTCTTATACTACAGTGACCTTTGCTTATACATGCTCTTATCACACCTGAGCAACACTCTAATCTGTTGATGGGAGTTTTCCTTTATTTTTAACTGATAAGTCCTTGTTCATATTCTTGAGCACTAGAATATAAATAAAAGAATATTCAGTTGAGAGAGAACTGATTTCCTACGTGTTTACTTTTAAAACATGTAGTCTAATTGACAGAGTATTTGATTTTTAAACTCCTCTATATTATATATATGCAAAGGATCAGTCTATTTCTGACCTTCTCATAATGAGTTATTGTAGAAATTCTAGTTCTCTCTTAGTGTATGTAACGTCATCTTGGGTTAAAGCTGACACATTTAAAATTCCCAGATGTGGAATGTGACAACCATGATTTCTAGGAGGTTTGTTTCCAGGCATTTTGGACATGTAAATTTTCTTTGGAGAAGGTGAGTATAAACACCTGACAAAATTCTCTGATTGGAGCAAATGACACTTTACCTCAGCCATCAACATCTTTTCTCTTTTGTCAATTTAAGAGAGGAGATGAATGGAAAAAATTTAAAACTAGTTCTTTGGTAATTAGCCATGACTGGTGCAATTCAAATTCACAACTTAATGGCAATTCTGAATTGGTTTACATTACTTAACGCAAAATGTTCTCACTTGGATCTATCATCCATTAAATGAGACATATTAATAAATGCTATTTTAAAAAGCAAAGCTTAATTGAATACAAGATACTTATAGAAGATAGGTTCATCGTGCTGAGAGCAATTTTTACTGCCTGCTGGAAACGGTGTATTCTCAAACTCAAAGGAAATGAGAGGTTTTTAGAAACCACACTCCAATTTCTAAGATGAAACAGATACAATGGCCATTTTTTTTTTCCTATCTCTAAGTGACAAGCAATTCTAACACATCTTTGTCTGCTTCTTTGAAAGATTGCCCTGGGTTCAAATATATATCCCAATAAAAAGTCTATAATATATAAAAAACATGTAACCTTCCCTTCATAAGGAGACAATAAAGTTTTTATCTTTTTGGATATATGTGAAGTTTTTACTTCAGAAAGTATACAATAGACAATACAAAATATGGAAAATAGTTTCATACTCTTTCATTCTATGCAAAAAGGTTTTTGGTTAAAATATTTCTGAATTTTAAAAAAGTTCAACATTTTATGTTTATATATTATGAAGTGATTTATCATATTGTTCAATTCGATAAGAAAGATGGAGTATACAAAAATACCTGCTTATAAGGTGCCTGGGTGGCTCAGTCATTAAGCGGCTGCCTTTGGTTCAGGTCATGATTCCAGGGTCCTGGAAGGGGGTTCCCTGCTCAGCAGGAAGCCTGCTTCTCACTCTCCCACTCCCCGTTCTTCTGTTATCTCTCTCATTGTGTCTTTCTCTGTCAAATAAATAAAATCTTTAAAAAAAACCCTGCTTATAATAAGCAAAGCATGGAAAAATGTATAGTAAAATTAGAAATAGGTGTTACCAATAATGAAAGAAATAAAATAGAGGGACTTCTGTAAAAATTAGGCTTCTTTAAATAGTCTTTGTTTTGTAAATTTTACTTTGGAACTATGCAAATACTTCATATAATTATTTAACAAAATTAAATTAAAAATTTGAAATAAAACAAACAAAAGTAAAATGTAACAAATATTTATATAAACATGCACAAAGTTGGTCAAATCCACACAGGTGGATTTGACTAAATAAAGAACTTGACTAAATTTAAAAACAGAAACTTGACTAAAATTTGTAGTAGAACCAAAATAACTATTGTGAAAGTATTAGTATTTTTCAAAATTTATATTGCTTAATGTGGTGTTGATATTTCCATTCTGAGATAGTTGTATGCATCACAAACTATATAAATTGAGCAATTATGTAATTTTTAACATTCTGTCACTCCTGATGTCCTAGAAAAATGACCTCCCCATCAAAAGTAAAGGAGATACAAATATAAAGTAAAGCAGATTAAGAAAAAGTCCTATAATTTGACAATTTATTTATTTATTTATAATTAGAATCTACTCGAGCATAGAACCCAGTGTAGGGCTTGAACACAAGGACACTGAGATTGAGACCTGAGCTGAGATCTAAAGTTGGCCACTTAACTGACTGAGTCACCCAGCCCCAAATGGGAAACATTATCATGACTTTGTTATGTACTTTATCTTGAAAATCAGCAAGCAACAACAAAACTATTCTAGCACTTTCTATTGAAAAGACCTAGAAACAATGGGCTATACTCTAATAGCATCTCTAACTAGTGCCCAGATAGGTCTTACACAAAAATTAAGCCAGGATATGGAGGAGAAAGGTCTTACTCTAACTAAGGCTAATATCTATGGATAATATCTTTTTTTGTAAAGGTATTATTTATTAATTTGACAGAGAGAGCACAAGCAGGGAGACTAGTGAGCTGAGGGAGAGGGAGAAGCAGATTCCCTGTTGAGCAGGGACCCCTATATGGAACTCCATCTTAAGACTCTGGGATCATAAGCTGAGCAGAAGGCAGATGCTTAACTGACTGAGCCACCCATTCCCCTAACATGGATAATATAATACACAAGATGAGTCTTTAATGTCCTAATATAAGGTAGCAATGAAGATCTGGAAGAATGCTAGGATAAAGTAAAAAAAAAGTGTAAAAAAAAAAAAAAAGCAGGAATCTAAAGGAAGCTTCCACTGGCCAAAGGTGGCACATGTTTAACATCTCCCCAAATAAATCCATCAAATGTGTTTACACCCATAAGTGAATTAAGTTTTTTAAAAAGTCGTTTTTGAAGCTTGAAGAAAGACTGTGTTGAAAGTTCCTAAAACAAAGCAGGGGCCATCATGTTGCCTGATTTCAAGCTATATTACAAAGCTCTGATCACCAAGACAGCATGGTACTGGTACAAAAACAGACTCATAGATCAGTGGAACAGAATAAAGAGCCCAGATATGGACCCTCAGTCTGTGGTCAACAAATCTTTGACAAAGCAGGAAAAAATATCCAATGGAAAAAAGACAGTCTCTTTAATAAATGGTTCTGAGAAAATTGAATAGCTATCTACAGAAGAATGAAACTCGACTATTCTCTTAGACCATACACAAAGATAAACTCTGAATGGATGAAAGACCTTGATGTGACACAGGAATCCATCAAAATCCTAGAGGAGAACATAGGCAGTAACCCTTTCAGTGTGGACGCCAGCCACTTCTTTCAAGACAGGTCTCCAAAGAGAAGGGAAACAAAAGCGAAAATGAACTACTGGGACTTCATCAAGATCAAAAGCTTCTGCACAACAAAGGAAACAGTCAACAAAACAAACCAGCAATCCACAGAATGGGAGAAGATATTTGCAAATGACACTACAGATAAAGGCTGGTATCCAAGATCTATAAAGAACTTCTCAAACTCAACATCAAAAAAATAAATAATCAAGTCAGAAAATGGGCAGAAGACATGAACAGACTCTTCTCCAAAGAAGACATACAAATGGCTAATAGACATATGAAAAAATCTTCAACATCATTAGGCATCAGGGAAATACAAATCAAAACCAAGTTGAGATACCACCTTGCACCAGTTAGAATGGCAAAAATTGACAAGAAACAACAAATGTTGGAGAGGTTGTGGACAAAGGGGAACCTCTTACACTGTTGGTGGGAATGCAAGTTGGTACAGCTACTTTAGAAAACAGTGTAGAGTTTCTTCAAAAAATTAAAAGTAGAGTAACCTATGACCCAGCAATTTCATTACTGGGTATTTACCCCAAGATGCAGATGTAGTGAAAAGAAAGGTCACATGCACCCAAATGTTCTCAACAGCAATAACCACAATAGCCAAATTGTCAAAGGAGCTGAGATGCCCTTTGACAGACCAATGGATAAAGAAGATGTGGTCCATATATACAATGGAATATTACTTAGCCATAAGAAAAGATGAATACCTACCATTTGCATCTACATGAACGGAACTGGAGGAGATTATGCTAAGTGAAATAAGTCAAGCAAGAAATACAATTATAAACCATATTGTTTCACTTATTTGTGGGACCTAAGAAACAGCACAGAGGAAATTAGGAGATGGAAAGGAAAAATGAAGGGGGGAAGCCAGAGAAGGAGGTGAACCATGAAAGACTATGGACCCTGGGAAACATGCTGAGGGTTTTATTTTTTTTTTTATTTTTAATTTTTTTTTTAAGATTTTATTTATTTATCAGAAAGGGGGGGAGAGAGCGAGCACAGGCAGACAGAGGCAGAGGGAGAAGCAGGCTCCCTGCTGAGCAAGGAGCCCGATGTGGGACTCGATCCCAGGACGCTGGGATCATGACCCGAGCCGAAGGCAGCTGCCCAACCCACTGAGCCACCCAGGCGTCCCAGGCTGAGGGTTTTAGAGGGGAGAAGGGTAGAGGAATGGGTTAGCCCAGTGATGGTACCATACACATGGAGCACTGGGTGTCATACGCAAACAATGAATCATGGAGCACTATATCAAAAACTAATGATGTATGGTACGGTAACTAACATAACATAACAAGTAAGTAAATAAATAAATCTAAAAAATCAAAAGGAAGAAGTACTTAGGTTTTTCTCTTAAAAATTGTACGTCCTGGGCACCTGGGTGGCTCAGTGGGTTAAGCCGCTGCCTTCAACTCGGGTCATGATCTCAGGGTCCTGGGATCGAGTCCCGCGTCCAGCTCTCTGCTCAGCAGGGAGCCTGCTTCCTCCTCTCTCTCTCTCTGCCTGCCTCTCTGCCTACTTGTAATCTCTCTCTGTCAAATAAATAAATAAATAAAATTCTAAAAAAATAATGGTATGTCCTACATACTGAGTAATCAAGTAGAAAATGATGGGAAACTACTATTTATACTCATTTTCCAGGTAATACATAATGAATGAATAATTGGATTAGAATTTTTTTTTTTTTTGCAAACATCAGTGAAATACTGGGTCTATATATTAATCACCAATAGCTGTTAACATCACACACACACAAAAGACAACCAGAACATCTGTGTTGCCTGATGTAAATTATGTGTCTCTTGTTAAAAAACAACAACATAGATATATTATATCTTAGATAAACTTATATAAACTTAATTTTGTTCAAAAAATCCAACCTGAATTTAGGATCACCTACCAATGAATACCATGAACAGAAAAAGCGGTTTTATTACTTTTTAGTAATACAGTCTACAAAATCCAGAATGTGGAAAATGCTATAGGAAGGAAATGTTTAAAAACAAAACAAAATGGGAATAACACTGACACCGAAACAGTTTAATCACAAACGAATGAAAAAGGAGAGAAAAGGGGGAAGGAGGATGAAGAAAGAGAAAGAAAGTCTGTAAAGAAAAAGGAACTTTAAAAAAATAATAGAAATTTACATATATTTTAAGGCACTGTTAAAAAATTGTGACACTGGTTTGATTACAGTTTGAAAACTGACACTAAATATTAAAATATTTGCACATCTTTTAGGTGTATTAAAGCTACTGTAGTTATATTTTCTAAAAGGCTTACTTTTTACAGATACATACTTAATTCTGTGAATGAAATGTTTTGATGTACCTAATTTGCTTTATAATAAAAATAGAGGTGGGAGTGGGTGGAGATACAGATGACACATGAATGGAGAAGAAATACCATCGTAAGTGGATAACTCTGGCAGCTGAGGGATGCACACAAGGGATCTATTACATTACTGAAACTCCTTTTCTTTCTTGCTTTCTCTCTCTCTTTCTCTTTTAATCTTTTTAATTAGCTGAAGTTTTTGATTTCTAGAGTTAAAAACAAGGTTAACATTTAGAGAAAGTGAGAATGAGCACTTAGTTTAAGCAATTTTTTAGTGCATTTATTTGGAGTAACTTAAGACACATTTCAGGGCACTGAGTTGTGAAATCCAACTCTGGATTTCAGCTCAGGTCATTATCTCAGGGTGCTGCGATTAAACTCCATGAGGCTCTGCACTCAGAGGGAGTCTTCATGAGATTCCCCTCCTCTGCCACTCCTCCTGCTCATGTGCTCAAAGAAATAAATTAAATTAAAAATTAAAAATAATTTTAAAATAATTTTAAAAAAGGACACTTTATGCTTTTGAGAACTGCACTGTCCAGTATGGTATCCACTAATCACATGCAAATATTGAGCATTTAAAATGTGACTCATATAAATTGAGATGTAAATATGTAATAAATTTCATATATAGAATAAAATGTGCAATATCTCATTTATAATTTTTATATTGATTGGATTTTGAAATGATATTTTGAATATATTGGTTAATGAAAATATCTTACTGGATAAATTTTCCTTGTTTTTTAACTTTCTTAGTGTGGTTATAAGAAAATTTAAAATTATATCCGTCACTTGTAGTATGTTTCTACTGTACAGTCCTGTTCTTGATAATATAGTCAGGCAAACTAAATAATGCTACTAAGGGCTCTTGAAAAATTAGCTTTAATGTAGAAATATACTTGATTTAAATATGCAGAAAATTATAACTGGCTAAGGCATTTAAGCCATCAAGAAAGACAATAACAAATAACAAATTACTTATTCAGCTAGCAGATGTACTACAGAGAAAGGAAAAAATGAATAAATTCAAAGTCTGAAATAAAATACTCCCTGAGCATAATTTCCTGAATGTTTTCATTTAATTGATTAAGTGTAGAACAATAAAAGATACTTTTGTTAAATGTTATTTATAGAATGATTTATCATTATTGTGCATAATCACTATTTTAACTGGGAAAGTTTTATTGCATCTTAGAGAAATACTAATAACTATAATATCTAATTGTTCCAGAATTATGTTTAAATATTTAGTGTTGAATTATTAAAAATTTCCCTCTATGTTTAGTATTTTCTTCCAAGTTTCACCTGAAACTGCAACATTTAAGATGATTTTGTCAATCAGTAATTTTATTTAATTTATTTTTATTTTTTATACATTTTTAAAAGATTTTATTCATTTATTCAAGAGAGAGAGAAAGAATGAGAGCAAGAATGAGAGGGGGTAGGTCAGAGAGAGAAGCAGACGCCCTGCTGGGTAAGGTGCCTGATGTGGGACTCAATCCTGGGACTCCAGGATCATAAGCTGAGATGAAGGCAGTTGCTCAATCAGCTGAGCCACCCAGAAGCCCCAGTAAATGTTATTCTCATAAAAAACTCAAAGTTTATTTGGAAGAAGAATAAAGTAATACATACATGTTTAGACGGAATAACACCTTGACCATATCCATTGACTTTATTTTTCAAAGAAAAGAACTTTTAGAAAATATCATTATAGATAGTTATATAAATTTCTTAAATTGACTAAAACTCATCACTTCATAATGAATCATGTATCATTACATATATCTACCTACATTTAAAAAAAAAAAAGAAAAGGTATAACTCCTTTCTCTCAAAAAGAATAAAATTCATATTGCTTTTTATTATGCTTTTTCTCCCTGTCTACTTCTTTGTGCATGGAGGTCATATTGGATTTGGTCTTAACTAAGTCTGAATCTTAATTCTATTATTATTTATCTGCTTTTTGCAAGTTCTCTGATATTGGTACTTCTGAGTAGCTGCAAAATATTGGGATTATATTATCTATTGTGGTTTGTTGGGAATATGTGAATCTGAGAGATGGAATGTTTTACCAATGTGACATCCAATTCCATACAAAATTGAGATAAAAGATATTGTAATAAAAGTTATGAGAACGTGGATTTGCTCTCTCAAAATATCTTATTGTACTGTACTCACCTTTCTCTTGTAATGATGTGAAATGATTCAAGGCCTACAGAATGAGATGAAGTGAAGTTGAAGGTATGGACGTTGTGATATAGTAGCTACTATTGACCTACTGACCATACTGGGCTACTATTGACCTACTGACCATAAACAGAGGAAGGATCATCTGCTTCAGGATTATGGTCTATTGGCAGTAATTGAAACCTCATAAGTGGGGCTACTATAGTCAATATCAATTTGTTTGTCCAACATTTTTCAAAGATAATTTCTGATGAGAAGGAGTGATATGCCAGGCACCTCTGGTTTTACTACAAAACAGATAGTACAATTCTTGTGTTTTCTGTGTATGGATGAAAGTCTTTACAAGTTAGACCATGGACAGTAGTATTGAAATCACATAGTAATGATGTATGCGGTCCTTGCCTTATGGAGCAATATCAGACAATAATAGATGACTGAATAGGGCATATGTACATGGAAAGAGAATATAAATGTAGACTTATCTAATCCCCAATTATGTAAATAAAAGTACATTTGAATATCTATCAGGATTGTGTTATAAAATGGAGGGGGATAAATTCTACAGTTTAAACTACCTCAGAAGACAAATTGCCTCCCTTATATTTTATTCTTTTTTGGACATGACTGAACTACTTAATAGAGTAGCTGAATTAGGGAATTTTGCGTAGGTTGCATGACTAAATAGAAAAAGTAGGGTCACTTTTTTTTTTTTAATCCACTGAGTACCAGCCTGTTATTTATATAGTTTTTTGAATGGCTCTTTTAAAATTTTTCCAATAAGTATTTACCCCTGTGCATTGCTAAAGGACACAGGGAATGTATTTATGGTAAATTTAATTTTTAATTCATTTTAAAAACTTAATTCAAAATGATTACCGTTATGTGATTCCTGTATTTTCTTAGGAAAATTCTCTTCCTAAGAAGTAATAAAACTAGAAAGAACATTTCAACTTCATTTATATCAGCTTCTCACATCATTCCCCTTTGGCACAATCAGTGTAAACGAATCTCAATCTATTTTGGTTTCCATTGGCATTAAAAAAAAAGGACTAGCAATTCCTCTCTGACAGCCAGCAAAAGAGAAAACACAGAAAACCAGTTCTTAAAATTTAAAGTGCTCTTTTTTCTTGGCAGTTGTAACTGTGACTCACAGTTCAGGAGTGTGGTGAAAATGTAGGTGTGAGATATCATTGTAAAGTTGCTTGCTTAAGAACATCAACAATTTCATGTACTGAAGTCTGCCTTTAAAGAAAAAAAAAAGATAAACAAATCTAGAGAAAGTTCCTTTCTTGTTTGAGGTGGTTTCTCTAATTTCTGCAGGTATAATCCTAAGTAACAACACAGGATGTTTTTCTGAAAGAAAGAGAAAGAAAGAAAGAAAGAAAGAAAGAAAGAAAGAAAGAAAGAAAGAAAAAAAGAAGAGAAAGAAAGAAAGAAAGAAAGACAGACTACATTAACCATATTAAAGAAAAGAACTTCATTAGGGGAGAAATGTTGATTAAGAGTGCCTGCCTCCTATTTAAGATTCAATACAATCTTCTTGATTTTAAATTACAAAGCATCAGCTTGAGGAGGCACAAAAAGAAACTTTCAGTGCCAAATCAGACCATCGAAAAGAACATATCCTCCCAAGAATGATGGTCTGTAATTAATGCCAATCATCAGAGGAAGATTAGAAACTATAACCAGCCCAAAAGAAAAGTATAGTGATTTCCACCCACTCTTTTTATAGAGAGAAACTGTCATTAGATTCCGTGGAAAAGCATCTTGTGGGGTAGAAAGGGTGGTGGTGGTGGTGGTGATAGCAGCGGTGAGGATGATGGAGACTTAGAAAACTCCAGGACAGGTTAAGTAAAAATGGTAAAAATAATCAAAGACAATATTCATTTTAGGTTAATAATTCATTTTACATTAAAAAAAATAGATAATCATTTTTTATGATCTTTTATTCTCTTCAATCACTTTCATTTTCTTGTATCTGTCCTGCCTAAACATTCCTTAGATTATAAACAAGTATTTATTTTCCTTTGTGTTCAGTATTCTACTTAGCTCATGATTAGATTATATCTGGTTGAATTTACTCAACTGCACTTAGAGTTTGCAAAATAAGTTTAGTTTCACACCTTATTTAGATATTAAAAATACTGCTTCATAGCTCCTACTGTATTTTTCTGATTAGCTCAGTCCAGAACCCTTCACAATAACATATTCTTCATTCTTTTTCAATTAACTATTCCCATGTTAACAATCCCAAAACTTAGCATTTTAAATCAATAATTTCTTGGGGCGCCTGGGTGGCTCAGTGGGTTAAGCCACTGCCTTCGGCTCAGGTCATGATCTCAGGGTCCTGGGATCGAGTCCCACATCGGGCTCTTTGCTCAGCAGGAAGCCTGCTTCCTCCTCTCTCTCTCTCTCTCTCTGCCTGCCTTTCTGCCTACTTGTGATCTCTCTCTGTCAAATAAATAAATAAAATCTTTAAAAAAAAAAAATCAATAATTTCTTATTAATGTGTCTCATAGTTGCAGGTTGCCTCTGATCAACTGAGTAATCAATTCTTGTAGTTGCAGATAGATAATGTCTAAGGATAGATCAGTCTGAATTTTCTTTTTAAAGGTTTTATTTATTTATTTGACAGAGAGAGACGCAGGGAGTGGGTACACAAGCAGGGCGAGTGGTAGAGGGAGAAGTAGGCTTCCCACTGAGCAGAGCGCCCGATGCTGGATTTGATCCCAGGACCCTGGGATCATGACCTGAGCTGAAGGCAGAGGCTTAATAACTGGGCTACCCAGGCGCCCTGATTAGTCTGAATTCTTAAGTGTGCTGGACATTTAAAGTGGGTACCTAACTCAGATGTTTGGTGCTTTAGAGCTTCTTTTCCGATCTCTGTCTCTGATATCTTTCCTCCTCATGGCTTTGCCTTCTTAAGAGCCTGCTGGATTCAGGGCATCGGTACTTCTTTTTCTAATTTTCTTTTCTTTTTTCTTTTTTTTTTTTTTTTTAAGATTTTATTTATTTACTTGACAGAGAGAGATTACAAGTAGGCAGAGAGGCAGGCAGAGAGAGAGAGAGAGGAGGAAGCAGGCTCCCTGCCAAGCAGAGAGCCCGATGCGGGACCCTGAGAGCATGACCCGAGCGGAAGGCAGCGGCTTAACCCACTGAGCCACCCAGGCACCCGCATCGGTACTTCTTATAAGAAACTGGCTTCCAAGAACAGGAATCAGAAGCTGAATACCCAGTTAAAGTCTAAATCAAGAACTGGCACAGAAACTTTTTGCCTTTATTTTATTGATGAAAGCAGTCAGTAGGTCTTCTCACATTCAGAAAAGTTAAGAAAGAGATTTCAATTATTTATGGGAAAGTGTAATGAAATAGTGCTGAAGAGTGTGTAGGATGGAAAATACTGTTGTGTCTCTGTTTACATAACTGTCTGCTCCCTATTTACTCATTCTTCAAATATATGATCTTCATTCCTTCTTCCTTCCTCATCTGTACACCAAAACTTGGTAAATGCTCTCACTTTTACTTTGCAGAGAACATTTCTTTAAAAGATCACAAGTAGGCAGAGAGGCAGGCAGAGAGAGAGGGGGAAGCAGGCTCCCTGCTGAGCCCCAGTGTGGGGCTCCATCCTAGGACCTGAGATCATGACCTGAGCTGAAAGCAGTCTTAACCCACTGAGCCACCCAGGTGCCCCTTTACAGAGAATATTGAAGATATAAGTTGAGTGAAACCTCAAATTTCAGCTCCCGGTTCTATAAGGATTTTTGTATCTGCCCTTATCTTTCTTTTTTTTTCTCCTATTACAATGGATAAGGATCTGCTTGCAAAAAAAGTAAACTCTTCATGGTGTCGGCTGTGGATTTTATCCTTACATTCTTCCTTGGCACCTCATGATGCCACTTCATCTCTTTTCTTCAAGATCTTTGGTTTCACTCTTTCTACTCTTTAACTCTCTCTTCATATAACATGACTCAGTATCCCCCATTGTTAAAACAAACAGGCACGCATTGAGCAAAACATAACAGAGGTTTGTCTCTGTTCAATGTACTCATTCAATATCTATGAGGATATCATCCTGCTTATCTTTCAGTTTCACCACAATAATTTTTGAAAGAGTTGTCATCATTCCTTTCTTTGTATATTCACTCTATTCTAAAGGAGCTTGTCAAGTGTCAAAACAAGTTCTCTAGTCCTAAGTCTAAAGGGTATTTTTCAGTTGCCTTTGACAGAATAGACCATTTATTCTAGCAAAAGCATATTGAAGTATTGCTGTTTCTGCCTCAATGTCTCACAACAATTTCAGCAAGATAGTTCTTTCTGAATTGAGTTAAATTTACTCTAGGGGCTCAAGAAGAACCTGAGGACCGAAGCAATGACCATTTCCTCCAGTGGCTTAGTTAGGTCAGGTTTCCTGTGTCCAGCTTCCTTATCCTTTGAGATGAGTTTGTCCCAGAAGTTTCTTCACCATTTTTAATAAAATTCTAATTCTCTATCCCTACTAGCTCATTGGACAATTTTGAATCACAGTTTAAGCTAAGCTTGTACCAGTAATGTACTGGAGGAATAAAAGACATTTTTTTCATAAAAAAATATTGGATAATAGTAGCTCTATCATCTCTAATAGGTATTAGAGATTAGTTATCTCTAATAAAATTTAGTTATTAGTTATCTCTAATTAGTTATCTCTAATAAAATTTCAGTTTCTTAAGAGAGACAATTGTCCCTTTGTAACTAATGTATTTGGTCCCAGGACAACACAAAATTTAACATCCAATACTGAATAGGAAAATAAAAATTAAAAATCCATCAGTAACAATCTTTTTTTTCATGAGTTGTTTAATATTTAGCCATGGGAATAAATCCATGAGCCTTTAAAAAAATCTAGAATTATGTTTATAAAGGGTTGATATCTGAAAGGTGGATTAAATCATTCTTTTCTTGTATAGTTAAACAAAAATTTAACTAGGTAGGGTGAATCACTCTGACCTCTATAAACTCTGATTTAATGCTTTGCTATAATTTCAGTAGACGGAAATAAAAATGGAAAATGAAATTTGGTACATTCTCTTCTCTGAAATAGAATGCGGTTATATAGTTTTTTGTTTTTTTAAATAGAATTTAGAATATAAGGGGAAAAAATGAGATCAGTTGGCAGACTATTCAGAAATATCAGAAAGACCAAATATTTAGGGTCCTGAATAAGGTTCAGAATTCTGAATAAATTAAGATCTTCACTGAATGATCTTGGGCCAATAAACCATGTTTATGGGAACTGTGATGGTTAATTTTATGTGTTATCTTGACTGGAATGCAGGATGCCCAGATATCCGTTAGACAGTATTCCTGGGTACCTTTATTAGGGTGTTTCTGGAAGACAGTAGGATTTGAATTGTGAATTTACTAACACAGAAATGACTCTCCTCAATGTGGGTGGCCATCATCCATTCCCTGAAGGACATGAATACAACAAAAAAGTAGACGAAGGTTGAATTCACTCTCTGCCTGAGTTGGGGCATTGCTGCCCTCCATTCTCCTGGATCTCAGGCGTTCAGACAAGTACTAAAATCTGTATCATTAGCTCTCTGGATCACAAGCCCTCAAATTACACCACTGGCTTTCTTGGGTGTCTAGCCTGCAGATGGTGATTGTGGGGCTTCTCAGGCTATATGAGTCATTATCTTATAATAAACCTCATTTTATATTTATATAAAATCTGATCCCATCAATTCCATTTCTCTGGAGAATACTAATACTAGACTTCAATGGCAGAGGATGTTAATATTTTGCAAATTGTTACTTATATTCAAGGATCAGTTGCAATATTATAACATATGAATAACACTTCTAAAATACTTATGGTTTTTTTTTATTACTGTACCTCTAAGATGCTGTGCATATGAATCTTTAACAGGAATGAATCAAAAATTCTAAAATCCATTAAATTCTATATCATTATTTGTGTGAACAATGCCATATCACTTATTCTATTTAAAATAGGATACTCTGATATATTGACAGAGTCCACAAGTGCTAGTGAACACGGGTGTAAAGATAATCAAGAAATGAACATCATAAAAACCTCATAAATGACAATAAAACTGTGACATATTTTTATGAAAAGGAAATTTGGAATATAAAAAAGACAATGATGCAAAATATGAAAAATAATTTATATATAGTGTTTTGTGTTTTCACATTGCTTAAAGCTACCTCCTTTAGGAACATAATGACACCTATAAAATGTATAGCATGCACTTAACAATATATTCCTAAATACTACACGTATATACTTAAAGGTCTTAAGGGTATTCAAAAAGTATGAAGACTGTGAGGATTTTTTTCTAATATAAATTCCTTGCTATATATATAGTAACGAATTTTTGTGTGTATGTATATACATATTAATACATATAATGTATAATATCAATCAAACTAAAGTTATTTTGTTTTTATGAATATCTAAATTTGTTCTATGGCTAGCCTCAGGTCACATTTCTGTAAGACACAATTTTAAAAATCAATCATACAGTGAAGAGTAAGTTGTTTGACCCTCTGGTAACTTCTCTTAAGTTATACAATAAAGCATATAGAGAACACAAAAGTCATATGGGAAATAATTGATTGGATAGGAGAAGAAAGATATAAGGCAAAATAAAGCTTTACCTACCTAATTTATATTTAAATTTTATATGGACCAGTTATGTAGCAAGAGGGAAAGCTTAGGCTATTGGTAAGGGAAGTGACCTTCAGTTTCACCAAAGCCAATTCTTTGATCTGTGTCCTCAGTTCATTCCATGCCATCTTTGGTGATTTTGTTTTGTTTTCCTTATTCTGTCCCGCTTGTCAAAACTTTCTCTATGAAATCCTTCTTTAACTACAAAAACCTCAGGATTTTCTAGCCTTCAAAATATTTTTCCCTTGCTACCACTACAATGTAGTGTCTTCTCTTTTTCATTTTTATTGACATCAAATTTCCCTGCCAGTCCTTGAACTTATGGCTGCATTTTGATCTCACACCCTTTTAACACTATAGCAATGACTCCAAGATAGCAATTTTCACAGAAATTTCAGAAACCTTTTCCTCCTCAATTACTCAGCAGCCTTTTGTAAAAGGATACACTTTTCTACATCAATAGTCTCTTCTATAGAGTGGATGCAAGCTCTAGAGTCGAGATGTGCTCACTCTAGAATTCAGACATGGATGGAGATACTTGGCGCTCCAAAGAGTCTAGGTTAGGACATTTGGGGAATTGCCACTGGGAGCTACTTTTCGTAAGTTGCTTCCTGGGAAATAACTAACCTAGGGAAAGAGAAATTTGAAACCGACTGATTTAAAAAAAGGATGAAGATTCAGAGTTTAAACTGAGGAGTATTCAAAGATACTACATGTCCTACCTGAGTCGTTTGGTTTTAGGTCATGGTCCCATAGAAATCATCAGGAGATGACCAGAGGTTGAGAACAGAAAAGCAACAAGAAATCATTTCACTGATATATTCATGAAAAACTCTGTTTGGCTTTGCAATAACAAAGGAACAATGACTAACAGATCTTTCCATTTCACAAACATGCAGAACATTTGTTCTGTATAGAATTTCTATAACTTACATAAATTATAGAATTTATATAATTCTAAATTTATATATTTTATTATTTATATAAAGTAAATAATTTATATAATTAATGTATATTAATTAATGTATTATAATTTATATAATTAATTTATATAATTAATGTAACCTTCAGGTTGTGGTTTACAGTACAAGACTATCCACATACATTTTTGGTATTTCTTCAGGGAACAGTTACTCAAAAAAAAACATGTATCATTAAACTCAGCAATCTGACTCCTGAAATATATACAACAGAAATAAAAGTGATAGTGTATAAAGATATATGTATAAGAATATTTATCCCTGAATTATTTCTAAATAGCCAAAATTAGAAATAGATTTCTTTATTTTTTTAACTTTTTTAAAAAAATATTTTATTTATTTATTTGACAGAGAGATCACAAGTAGGCAGAGAGGCAGGAGGGGCGGGGGGAAGCAGGCTCCCTGCTGAGCAGAGAGCCCTATGTGGGGCTCGATCCCAGGACCCTGAGACCATGACCTGAGCTGAAGGCAGAGGCTTAACCCACTGAGCCACCCAGGCGCCCCAGAAATAGAGTTCTTATAATCAATAAAAAAGTAGGTAGACAAAAATGTAAGTGTGCCATCGTAATACACATCATGGAAAATTTGCAACCTTTAAGGAGAAGCGATCTTCTTTGTTTCAGTTTGAGAGAGAGTTTGAATTTGTTTTTAGATAGGAAATCAAAGTGTAGAAAAAATTGTATATCATTTCAGTATTTCAAAAAAGAAGATGAATACTCAAGTGTGCTGGTAAATTTTATGGGTCAACTTAACTAAGTCATGGATATCCAGACATTTGGCCAATCATTATTACGGATGTGTCTGTGAGAGCTTTTCTGGAACAGATTAACGTTTCAATTGGTAGACTAAGTAAAGTAGATTGCTCCCTACTCCCACCTACGTCAGTAGGCCTCATCTAGTCCGCTGAAGGCCTGAATAAAATAAAAAGATTGAGCTTCCCAAGAATGAGAGGGAACTCCTCTTTCCTGATTACACTGAGCTGGGGAATTGGTTCTTTCTTGCTTTCAGATTGAAATGGAAACATTGGTCCTGTCTGGGCTCTTGCATTCTTCCTGGAACTGCACCTTCAGGTCTCCTGGGTTGTAAGCTTGCTGGTTATAGATCTTGAAACATTTTAGCTTCCATAATCATGTGAGCCAATTCCTAATAATGATATATATCCCTTTAGTTCAGTTTCTCTGGAGAACCCTGAATAATACACAGTTGATGCCATAACACAAACTATCGGACTACAAAATCTGGTACAGACAAATTACAGAATCAGAATTACAAATTACAGAATCAGAATTTTACCAAGAGAATCTAACCAGAATTAGATTTTACTAAAAGTTATAAGGATATAAGCAACCAGAAGGCACAAACAATGCAGGGAGATGTCAGGCACAACAACAGAGCTCCCCACGTGCTTTCTTACTACATCAAATTATGTTGTGGCCCAGATTAATATGTGAGGTTTCTAAGAAATGATACCAGTCACATAAATTATACCCCAAAAATCTATCTCAGTCATAAACCATGGCCATCATCCTCTGATGGTCACAATCTTACATGACATTTCTAGGGGAGCATGTTTAGTAGATGCCATTAACTTGTTTGCCAGGAAGCCTGTCATGACCAGGTTTACAAGAAGCATAGATCATATCACCTGACTCTTATTTCCTGGGAATACCAATGATTTTCCATAATTGAGAATAGATGACAGATCTGCTGCTTTCCCCATTTACTTTCTGGATTTTGCTATGGGTTATGTAGCAGTTGAAGCAGAAGCATGTAAATGTAAACAAAGTTTTATAAAAAAGGAAGACAATCTATATGAAAAGTCTTTATTTGTATAAAATAGTTATGCATCAGTTACATGTTTCAAAAAGTTTCTTCCCTCATAATACTTGTTTATAATGTCTTGCATACTGTAGATAATCGATAAATGCACACACACACACACATACACACATATATTTTAAGTTTTTATTTATTTATTTGACAGACAGAGATCACAAGTAGGCAGAGAGGCAGGCAAAGAGAAAGAGGGGGAAGCAGGCTCACGCTGGGCAGGGAGCCCGATGCGGGGCTTGATCTCAGCACCCTGGGATCATGACCTGAGCTGAAGGCAATGGCTTTAACCCACTGAGGCACCAGGCGCCACTGATAAATATTTCTTAAAAGAATGCAGAGGTCTACTGTTCAAATAGCTTACATAGTCAAAAAATTTCTTACATAATAATATAATGTTATTGAATAATATTATGTTATTTTAAAATTAAATGTTGCCTTACTCCCCACATAAGTAATTCTATTGAAAAATTTCAATGGGATATAGAAGAATAAATTTTATTAAAAGACTTTGGGCATCTGATTTGTCAGTGAAAACTGATGTGGGACTAAAACAGACAAAAATTCTCAAATCTTATTTCATCAATTGCCTTGAACATTTGCTATGAAAATTGAAATCATGAGCACTATCGTTTTTCTCATTCTCTTAATACACTTGCAAATCCCATCTTTGATTCATATTGTGGATAGTCATTGTTTTCAAGATAGTCATTGTTTTCAACCGATTGTCTCAATAGGTGAAAGTTTAAATAAAGGTCCATGTTTATTGACTAAAATTTTATAAAATTGAAATACTTCTTATATTGATGTGGGAAACAAAGGAAACAAAATATTAAATTTCCTTAATACTTACAGCCCATAGATGAGTCCTTGAAATAGGCAGTGTGACCTTCCTCTAAGAACTCAGCTGTCTCACGGTGTCTGGGTGGCTCAGTCAGTTAAGAATCTATTTTTAGTTCAGGTCATGATCCCAGTGTCCTGGATTTGAGCCCCACATTGGGTTTCCTGCTTGGTGAGGAGCCTTGGTCTCCCTCTCCCCTGCTTATACTTTCTCTTTCTCATTATCTCTCTCAATTAAATAAATAAAATCTTTTTTAAAAGAAAAGAACTCAGCTGCCTCAATGTTGATACTTTGTAAGGGTAAAAGCAATCTTAGTTTAACATTATCCTGACCTCCAAGATCCTATAAGTCTTCTTTAACATCTAAAAATTCCTTTGGAAACTTCCTTTATTTCTGCCTCCCAAGATATATATTGGCAATCATCCCCCAAGTATATGGCCCACTGATTTACATCTAAAGGGTCTCATGACTAAGGTTCTATTAGACAATAATAAATGACCATTTCCTAAGAAAAACTAGCCCCTCAAGGTCCTGAAAACTGCTTCCAAAATTCCTTAAAGACTTATGCTATCCCTAACCATCTCCCAACTTGACAGTGTATAATTCGCTACCCTCACAACCCCAGGGCAGCTCTTTGTGTCCATGGCTCCTGTCTCTGTGCTGTAATAAAATCACCTTTGTGCAACAAAGACCACCCAAGAATTCTTTCTTGATCATTTCCTCTGAATGTGATTTCCACATCAATATTACCTGATAGAAAGTAAGAGAAATTTATGTAAATGTTAAGTTACATAGAGCCATGTTACACAAAGCAATGCATCTCCTAAAAAATAGAGTGTAGAAAGGAAGAGATATTTTTCAAAATTAGTAGTAAAACAGTGCAATGATATTCAAAAAGCTCATTTCCTCCTTTACCTTTTTCTCCACTTGCCCCTCCTCCTCCCCTTTTTTCCTCCTTCTCTTCCTATCATTCTCCTCCTGTTTGTCAAAGTGCTCTTCTCTGTGTTCTAGCCTTCACAATTTTCTGTGACTGGGTGAAATCAATCCTGAGATTTGATGAAAAAAATAAGATTAAAAACTTAAGAAAATATTTCGTATCAGTTTGAAAAAAGAAATACCAAATTAGGTAATTCAAAAGAGGTATTTTAATGTAGGGGAAATGGTTTCAAGGTTGGTGGCAGGTCGGGAAGCCAAAAGGGAACCATTCAGATGCAGACAGACCAGGGTAGAGGAAGCAGTACTCATGGCAACCTAGAGAATTGGAGATGGGTCCCCTTGAAGTTGAAGCTGAGACGTCTATAGAGGAACCATTGCCTGGCTGTTGCTGCGACCTCTAGGAGGGAGGTGACTGACGCTGGTCCTGGAGGACTGAAGGATCTGGAACTAGAACCAACAGCTGCCTGGCCAGATGCTCACTGTGGGGAAAGTCTGGTAGGAAGGGCATGCAAATAAAACAGAATAGTTCCTTTCTCCATACTTCTTTCTTTCTGATCACCATCTTGTTCCCCTAGTGAAATGAAATAGTAGAAAGCCAGAAAGAAAGGAAAGGACTTGCTGCAGTGAAGTCCTCATATCACAAACCAAAGCAAAAAAGAATGGTCTATGTTTGGAGTTAAAAGACAGCAGATGAAAGAATGGCACCATCTTTTGGTGGCTCAATAATGGAACACTAAAACTCTGTTACCCAGGTTAAGGGTAAACATATTTCTTCCAAGGTGAAGAATCCTTAAAGTCCAGGTAGACAGTAAAGGGTGCATTGTATTTTTCAAAGCATGTTTCATTTGTCACATAAGTGATGTATGAACTTAGATTTTTTTTCCTCCTCACAACTATAAAGAAAAGATATTGGAAATATTTTTAAAGTGTGTTTATTATTTGTGTCTTTTCCAATTCTTTCAAGTTATGATGCATGGTTGTTCATCCTGAGTAAATGTATGTATTTCAATAGAGGCCACATTGATGGACCAGTTCAGACGTGCACATTTTAAGTATTCCCCATATTACTTCTATATAAATCATGCTTCATAAGCATTGAGAAAATAAATATGAAGTTTAAAGTGATATTCTTTGCTTTAAGGTGTACGTTATCTGTTGCAAAGTAACTTTTCTTGTAGCTTATGTCCAAGTTAGCAAATTTCCACCAGTATAGACCATGATTGGACCAGTTTTTTTTTCTTTTCTTTTCTTTTTTCTTTTCAAGGATTACTCACAGAAATAAAGAACTTCTGGAGAACACTTTAGTTATGAAACTTCTGAGGACATTTCAAATGTAAAAAAAAAAAATGTTTACTTGATGAAGCAACTGAGGCATAACAAATAACTCACCTGCAGAGACCACATCTGGAGTGAGAGAACCCCTCTGCATCACAAATTTTATAATGTCTAAGAAATACTTGTACTACTACTCTACTAAGTTCTGTATTAAGTTCTTTGCAAAAAATTATTTCTGGGCAACAGTATACTCAGGCTTTTATACAGGGAATCTGATTTATATTATGTCAGACTAAGGAATTAAGCTTTACAGATCATTATTTAACCTCACTACTAATTTAAATTTTTTTCTGCTCTCACAGCCTCTTCCAAAGTTCTCAATTTATAAATTCTCCTTGCCTACCTGTCTGTTGAACAAGTATCTGTCAGTTGGTGATGCCATTATTACTATCACCAGAACAATCAATATTCAAATTTAATTCAAGGAACCTGCATCCATTTGTCTTCAAACTATTGGCATGGGATGTGTTATATTTAAACACTTAATTTGATATACTGCATGAAATAGATAAAAATTAAATGGGGTTGCAACCTATCAAATATATTTTCATGACCTATTCACTTACTGTACTTTATCAGTGAATACAGAATATTTAACATGAGATATAGTAACTTTTATTTAGGAAAACAGGTTTTCCCATAGCCTTGCCAGTTCTTGAATATCCACTAGGTTATACCTTTTGCATAACGTAAGACGGGGTGGGGGCCGGGACCTGCTTCTCCATAAAAAAAAACAAAAACCCAGAGAACAAAACAAAACAAAAAAACCAAAAACCAAAACAAACAAAACAACAACAACAACAACAAATCTCTCAGAGGTTAGTTTCTTATCTGTCCTGTTTCTCAATGTTTTCTCTTTGCCTGAAAAGTGCCTGACCTTAGTTATCTCTCATTAACTTTATGTTGAATGAATGAAGAAATTAATGAGTAATGCACTATTGTTTTGTATGAAAACTGCTCTGTATGAAGGAATATAGGCACACACTTGATAGTTGATCATTTATAGAAATATATATTGACACTTTATAATATATTATTGAACACTGAAATTACTAAGATCATGTTTCATTAACTTGATTTACAAAATTAAAAAAAAAAACACAATATTAAGCTAGCAAGATACGCTTTTAGAGCCCTGTATCCCATCACTGCTGCACACCTTTGATTTCAACACAGCCTCAATGGCAATATCTGGTAAGCTGACTGTCCCCCCTGCAAAGTCATGTTTCTCTGCCTTACTACAAGAGACCTTTTTCTAAACCTGGACAGGGTCACTCAGCCTTCCTGAACATGCTGCATAGAAGTTCAAGTAGTTAAGACTATTGGGAACAAGGTTGTCTCCTTGGGGATGGGAGTCAATGGAGAAATGTCTCAGTCTCCTGTCTTATGCAGGACAGTTCTAACATCTGCTCTGTACAGTTCTTTAAGGATCTCCAAGGGATTCAACCCCAGATGCTCATATAATAATAACATCTCACCCCCAATGGTGGAAGAAGGATGTGGTCAGCTCTACATGGGTCCTTAAGGTTGCTGTGTATGACAGCATACGGCAGACACCCCATGCCTGTTTCACTTTTATTTTGTCCTTAGGTTGCCCATGTCTGCTTCTGAATCTCTTCCTTTGCTGTCCTTTCTGAACCTCTAAAACCCAGACATTTTGCCTGCACATATTGTTCTAGTCTCTACCACTTAAACCCTTTTGACATGATAAACACTTAGAATCATAGATTATGGACTTGTCTTTGCTCAAATTTTGTTTCAAATTTCCACTGCATTTTATTGCTTCAGGCTACCTTGGATTTTTCCTCCCTCTTGATTTGACAAATTTCACAGGACTTTCTTCATTTGTTTCTGTCTGTCCCATGTGCTGCAAATTATGTTCCTTCCTGATTTACTGTGAACTTTTAGAAAATACTCAGACATAATCTATCACTCATTTGAGATGAAAAAAATACTTTCAAATTTCTTTTTAATTTTTCTCACTGAGATATTGCTCATATGTGAATAGATTTAATACAATTTAAGTGCATATATCTCTAATGATTATTTTGACTATAGCATAGTTTTTAATAGCACAAAACCACTAATTCTTAGTCAAGATATTTCTGATTGGAAACTTTGATAAGTCCAATTTTTAAAAAATTATGTAACAGTATGACTAAACTAACCTTTGCCTAACTTTCCAGGGGTGTTATGAATTGTTGGCATGTGGAATTCAATTATTTTTCAAATTGATAGTGAAATACAAATTAATCTACTATATCATCATCTATTTTGAAGACAGAGACTGCAATATTTTCAGTAATACAGTACATGAACTAATTGTTGGCAACAGTTCTTCTTACTCTCATCTAAACAAGACTGTGAAAGCTTAGGTCTTCCTTTATTTCCTAAAGGCCATTATCCATTTTCAACTACAGATCCATTTTTAAGACTAACAAGACTAAGAAAGAATTACCTAGGCATGGCACATTTCCATAAGTATCCTTTCTAAAGTCCCACAAGGGTCATTTCTCATTGTACTTAGTAGAATGTGGCCCATCAATGGCTTTTATATTGCTGGCACCCCCTTTTCAATGCTTATACCATGGAAGAGTTGGCAGTGTCTCTCCAATTTCTAGTTCCAGAATTACTTTCCAAAGCATACTCATAAACTAACCATTTAAATATTTAAAATGATGCAATCAAAATTTTTCATCCATCCATGTGTTTATTTATCTAACAGCTATTTATTCAATCCCTACTACATGTCATAATTCAGAAATATTGTAAACTATTGGGCATTATTCCTATATTTTTTTATTGAAAACTATGGAACACTCATAGAAAAAAGGGTGGAAAATGAGAAGAAAATAAAATTAAAAATTAACTCATCCTATTACCTTTTTTCCCTATGGTTGCAATAGATTATATTACCAAATCAAATATTAAATAACTTGTCCAAACTTAGCAAAATCAATTACAAACCAAACAATAAATAAATTAAAAAAAAAAAAAACATGAAGATCTCTTAATTGTTCATCCAGTGTTTTTTTTCTAATTATCCAACACTTGCTGAATTTAGGCTGAATTAAATTGATATGGATCCCATTATTTTAGTCATTGATTCGTATAACAAATATTTAGTGGGTGCCTACTGTATGACAAAAAACTATCATGCAGGGGCGCCTGGGTGGCTCAGTGGGTTAAAGCCTCTGCCTTTGGCTCAGGTCATGATCCCAGGGTCCTGGGATCGAGTCCCTCATCCAGCTCTCTGCTCAGCAAGGAGCCTACTTCTGATCTCTGTCTGTCAAATAAATAAATAAAATCTTTAAAAAAAACTACCATACAATCTTGTCATTACAGACAAAAATCCCTATTATTGTGACTATTAAATAAATAAATAATACAGTATGTCAAACGAGTATATGTACTATGTAAAAAGGCATGCCACAGGTTAAGGGGGCATTTAGAGTGCAGGGAATGAGTACAGGGACAGCTGAAACTTGAGAAGTTAATAATCTTCATTTAAGAGGTGACATTTTCTTTCTTCTTTTCCATTCTTTTCTTTCCTTTCTTTTTTTTTCTTTTTTTAAGAATGGAAGGTTGTCACCTATTCCTCCTCATTTGGATGTGTCTGGACTCTTGGAAGCTTGACTAGCCTACCTTCTACAAGTGGACCTTGAGAGCTTGTTTGCAGTTTGCAGCAGGGGAGCACAGCTACTCTTACATCCTTTACTTAAGAATGGTCCTCCTCTATGGGGGAAGATTGTCCTCTTCGATGGACTGTGCGGCTTTGGGAGGGACACACAGGGGTGAGGGAGGAAGGGGACACCTGCCTAGCCAGCCAGATCAGCCTAATCCACCCTGCCGATCAAAGGGGTGATAGATGTCACAGCCAAATTGCCCTCACATCCTAAGAGGTGACATTTCAGCAAAAAATTAAAGGGTGTGAGAAAGTTTACCAGGTGGACATTTGAGAAACAACATGTTTAGCAGAAGAAATTGTGCAAAATTCTTAGGCTGTGTGAGAACAGCCATACAGAGGCCAATGTAGCTAGAGAGAATAAGAGAGTTTATCATAGAAAAGGAGGTCAGAGAGGCAGTGGGTGAGCCTGGACAGAAAGGGACCTCTGGGTCATCAGAGGGAATTGGTATCTTACTCTGATAAAAATGAGAACCATGGCAAGGTTTTATAAAAGAAATGATATGACTTATGCCAATAGCTTTATTAAAAGAATCTGCATATGTTGAGCTTTAAATTTAAAAGACTATAAAAGCACAACTGTGGACAAAGGTTCAACAGTGTGGGGGCTCCTGAAGTAACCCCAGTGCAGGCTAGAGTAGTCAGATTTGAAAGCTGCATTTTATGGGGAGTTCTGACTGGGGAAACAAAGAAACATTTTCTTCCAACAAAATTATTGCACAGGAGCTCATTTCTACCCTATAGAAGAGAGCGCTCTGGTGATACCCCAGGTTCCAAATATGGGTGATGGGACTGCCCCAAAAGTGAAATAGTGCGTATAATGTCATCCAGATAGATGTGACTTTTAGGGACCATAGTAGGAGACGTAGTTTCAAGGTATGAGAGGTTTTCATAGCTCTGATCTTGCTACAATGAGCTCAGATTGGAGAAATATGAGGAAAATTTAAGACTCTTTTCTACTTACTCTAGTATGTTATCCTTCTATCTTTTTATTTTTTCTTTTTGAGGTATGATCAACAATTAACAACTGTGTATATTTAAGTTATACTTCTTGATTATTTGTATGCATATACATTGTGAAATAATCATCTCACTCCAGTTAAATAACATATTATCACGTTAAGGATTTAGCATTTCCTCTTTTTTAAACTTTTATATTTTTAATTTTTAAGTAATCTTAAAAAGATTACTTAAACATGGGCCTCAAACTTACAACCTTAAGATCAAGAGTCATATACTCCACTGACTGAGCCAGCCAGGTGCTCCCATTCTCTTTCTTTTTGAATGTATATGGGAAGACACTAAAGATCTACCCAGAGCTAATTTTAAGTATACAATACAGTATTATTAATTATAGTTACAGTGTCAATCTCTGATACTTATTCACCTTGCAAAGCTGAAATTTTGTACCCCTTGACCAACATCTCCCCATTCCCTCTGCACTCTGCTTCTCTACCTTTGACAATTTTAAATGCCACATATAAGTGAGCTTATGCAATATTTGTCTTTCTGTGTCTGGCTTATCACTTAGCATAATGTCCTTCAGGTCATTCATATTGTTACAAATGGCCGAATGTCCTTAAAGACTGAATAATATTCCTGTGTGTGTGTATGTGTGTACCACTTATTATGGATCAAAATGAAATGCAAAGCCTGAACAGACCAATAACAAGGAAAGAGGTTGAATTGGTAATCAAAAACCTGCCACTGAAACAAAGCCCAAGACCAGATGGCTCCATGGGTATATTCTACCAAACATTAAAAACAAAACAAAACAGAGCAACAACAAAAAAAGCAAATATTTTTTAAACTTCTCCAAAATAAGAGAAAACACCTTTAAATTCATTTTATGAGGTCAGCAACACCCTGATACCAAAACCCTGGACATTGCAAGAAAACAAAATAATAGGTCAATATCTTTGGAACATAGGAGCAATGATCCTTAAAAAAACACTAGCAGACCAAATCCAGCAGCACATGAAAAGGACCATACGTCATGACCAATTGTAATTTATCCCTAAGATACAAGGATAGTTCAACATATGCCGATCAACCAATGTCCCTAAATCTTTATACATATCATAATGTCTTTTCTGAAATCTATGAGACCAGTTATATGTTAAATACACATATACTATGTATTTAACAGTCCTGGTGGGAGTCTATCATCAAACACAGTGTTATGTTCACAGAAAATCATATGAATATCCACACTAAGTGGGAAAAACAAACTCTAAATAATGTCAAGTCTTTTCACTTACAGAGTGAATGCATAGCAGGCCATACATTATTGCCTATTGAATTATGAGAATACTTTCAGTTTTCAGAGATTTTTGGGTTTTATAATCACAGATAAGTGATTATGCACCTGTATTTTATCATATGTTTTATCTCAGTTGCTGCAAATATATTGTCACTTAATATAAAAACAGCTTAATAAAAGAATTCAAATATACTTTGTGGTGTGGGGCCTTAAATTAATGCCCAGTATTATGTACTGTCTTGGCATCTGATAAAACAGGCTGCCATGATGAATTAAAAAACAATTTAAAGATTTTTAGAACAGAAATACTTTCAGGAGCCTGGAGATTTAGTTGTCAAGTCTAAAATGAGACTATATATAAAAGCTTAAGTTGTTAGATTTTTATCTGATCTAAATTTTAATATTGACAGTTGGGAAAAATATATTGACTATCCCTAATGTGCATCTGAGCACCAGTTGAAAAATTAAATGTACATAAAATAGAAGATATGCTTAATTGAAATTTGTTCACATTTTTGTAGTTTATGGGAGGATGTGTTTCTGGCAGGATAAACAACATAAAACACCTACAGACATTTTGATATATTTTTCATTGATGTCCAGAGGATGACTTCACAATGTATTTTATGTTACCATAATTTTATGGCGTGGGAGACACTTGTTTTCCATCACTTTTCTGATGTATTATTCCGAAGCCTCTGAAACAGAGAAAGTTCAGTTGCTTACACAAAAACATAATTCACTTGCTATTAGATTTATTGAGAGAAAGAAGCTGCCTATTACACATGTTCACTTTTTTACATTCTGGACCATATAGCTATTAAATTTAAATATTGGAAGGTAGAGTCAAAACATGGTGTGATAAAATATTTATTCTATTAAGGTTTCCACCCATTTAATTCAGTAAATGTTAAGAGTTATCTCCATTATTCTTACTTTTCAAATACAATATTTTTATTAATATTGTGAGCAGTGAAAACAGTCAACAAAAATTTCCTTCGCTTAATAAATTTTTATAAAAAATACAAAAAATAGCAATTTTTTTATACAATAGGAACTAATAATAGATTTATTTTCTTCCTGTTACATAAATTTGTTTTCAATAGCCCTCTAGCAAGAAAACATCTCAGCAAGGAAAAGTCTCAATTTAGTCATGTTCAAAAGTCTCCCTAATATTCCTTAAGTTTCCAGGAAGAAAAAGCAATACAAAACTTTATCAAAGATAAGTAATAGCACATATGTTAAGTCTATCTCTGCCTATGTCTCTCTCAAGGTCATTATATTAGGGTAAATTTTCTTTATCCTTGACAATTGTGCTCAATATTGTTCCCACCCATTTTGGCTGCAAATATATTTACCAAGTGTTACTTATTTTTCCTCAGATTTTTCAATGTTTTGTTCCTTTTTTACATAATCTTTTGCCTTCGCCATTGATACTAGTCTTAGAAAGACCCATGTGAGAGTATCAAGAGCATTTTTATATGAATTCTGCCAATTTCATTTTGTAGTCTAGGAATTATACATCTCATATTTCCAAGTCCTTGGAAAGAGCTGATACATCTTCCCCCTCTTCCCCAAGCTGATGCTAAAAGTCCCATCTAATTTAATGGACAGAACAGTTCTTTACAAGTTATGTTGTAAAAATATTCATTAACATTGGTGGAAAGTTCTACTCAAACAGCAAAAAATGTGTCTGTAAATATTATTAAGATTCAGATGCTCAACGCAACTTAGAGTTGAAAAACCAGTGAAATTCAGCAACAAGGATTCTATCACATGCACATTTTAAAAGTGGAATTTGCTACAAAATATGATGAGTTTCTGTATAAAAATTCAGTTGTGGTTTTTAAAAAGTAAAAAAAAAAACGGTTTTCATTTTGAAAATGATATTCTCAAAATGGCACTTAGTTTGCTTGGGTTACATAGCTGACAAGAAATTAAATTGGTCTTGCTTTGCCCATGAGTGTAGCATAACATGTTATTCAAGATTCTTTTACACTAGGATATTTTACTTACCTAAAGATGAGATTCAGGCTTTATATTTTCCAAATATATTTGTAATACAGAGTCTCTATATAATTTCTCCTTTTAAAATGATATTTTGAAATATCTTTATTCTAGACCATAATATGTGTTTTATTTTTTAAGTGAATTTATTTTTGATTATGTTTTAATCTTTATCTACATGCCATTACTTACTTACGGAGCACATGTAAATATTTTAGAAACCAGATTAGTTGAAACATAATTAAAGCTCTATATAAGACTAAATGTCACTTGTTTTAATACTTTTGGAGCAAACTTTTAAATATCTTGTTGCTACAAGTTAAAAACTTTGTTATGAATTAAAATGTGCTTTTTTTAAGCAGTATTTTTATATCTTTGTAAGAAAAGTGGTACTATTCACGTCAATTTTGCCTGCCATACTGATGCGATTTTTCTTTTCAAAATATACATAAGGAAAACATTTTCAGGGAAGCTCTATGCTTAAAGACAGAAAGCCATAAAAATCCCTCATATGAGTAAATAATTAAAAATTAAACTAGACTATATTTTGTTATGGGTTTACATTTTTTAAAAAGTCAGTCAAATATCTTTCTCATAGTTATAATTTAACAACTACATTGATGACCAAAAAGCCTTTTCTTTCAATACTTCTGTAGGAAATAATAAAGAACATCTTTAAAGATATTGGATCAGATATCACATCATAAAAGAAAGTCTTTCTCCTCAAAAAATAAATTATGCATGAAAGAAGAGGAAGATCAAATAACAGTTTAGAATACAAAATCAAAACCCTATCAACAAATTTATATTGTAAGGAGTTAAACTCTTTCTCTACATATTACATTACCCATTTTTACCTCTAATCACTTATATCAACTCAGTCCCATTTTTCAAAGAAATCCAATATGGTTAATTTATTTATTTTTCTCATTTAAACCATTTGCAACTGGAAGTAAGTAACTCAAAAGGTTAGTCAAGGAAACGACATAATGATAATTTTATGTTTTCCATTGTAGAATTTTAAGTAGTAGTTTGTTTTAAGTACAAACAAATTAACATTAAAAAAATATATTTATTTATTTATTTTAGAGAGAGAGAGGGTGAGAGTGCTCAAGCAGGGAAGGAACGGAGTGAGAGGGAAAAGGAGAAGGAGAGAATCTTAACCACACTCCCTACTGAGCACAGAACCCAATGCTGGGCTTGATCCCAAGACCCTGAGATCCATGACCTGAGCCAAAAGTAAGAGTTGGTTGCTCAACTAACTTAGCCACCAGAGCAGTGCCCTACATTTAAAAAAGTCGGTATTAATCAAATTCCGACTTGAGCATTGAATTAAAGGAAACCTCAGGTGTAAGGATAGTTCTCTTAAAGCTAAGACTAATTTCTCTCCACCAAGGTCACAGACTGTACAGTGATGTTAAGAAAGAAAAGAAGATAATTTTAAGGAAAATGACAATGAAGGGGATGTCTTCGTATTCCCAACAGATAATCTGTGGTCCTACATTTATGTTGTTTTTTATCCTGGCAATGTGCAATTATTGTGAATATTACATGAACATTGGAAAATTATATATGTTTAACATCAGCAGGAGACAAAATATCAAAAATAAAAACACAGAGGGAATTTAAAAGCATTGTTCCTATCCTGGATTTAAATAACAGAACAATGACGATATGACAACAAATCTCCCTGTCTATTCCTTTTCCACATGCAGAACATGGAAATAGAAATATTAAGTTGTCAGAAACCAGTAGGGTTCATAAGAGGAGGAAGCTGTTGCCACAGAGATGAAATAAGCCAGTTCAGCTAACTTTTTGCACTAGATATCTGGACTTCTTTACAAAAGGCACTCCAACTCTCTTCTACAACACTCAATAAATCTGCATATGGCCCCCTTGTTGTAGAGTATAAAATTGCTAGTATGGGACATAGAAAATACTATTTGTATCCCTGGGTTTTTGTTGTTGTTGTTTTTCTTTGTTTGTTTGTTTCTTTTTTCTTTTTCTTTTTTTTTTTTTGAAACTGATAGTTTTGTATTATCTATGCTTAAAAACATGTATTTTTGTGTCCAACCAACATTGATTTGGATATTTACTCCAGGTACATGAGTGTGGACAAGTGGCTTAGTTTAGTTAACTGTTTCTCCATTGTAAAATTGAGAACACTGATAGTATTTATCCACAAAATCATCATCAGAAGTCAATTGACTAAGCACTGAATGTAATCAGCCTATTTCCCAGAAGAGAACCCACCAAATACACTGGTTAACACCCATCATCGCCTTTTTCAGGGTCACTGTGAGGCTGGCATTCATTCCACTGTGCCATGTTTGCCCAAGTTTTAGCCACTCTCTTCATCTACAACACTATTGTTCTTTTCTCTTTATAAATATCTATACTGGAAAATATATATTTTTTAAAAATCAGCTGGTCAGACCAATTTTAAGAATGGTAATATCAAAATGTTTATGATGGATAAAGGTGATTCAAAAAGGTATTTATTTTATCATTTTCTATTCAGTGTGGTCACTCCTACTTCCTTTTCCTTTTCTGAACTTTCCTTTATTAACTAACCACTTAACAGATTATATTTCCCTCTTCTGAAACTACTCTATATTTTCCACAAAGCTCCTAGATGTAGAGTATAAAAACAACCAAACCACCAAACAAACAAGAAACAGCCCAAACACTGCGCATATAATTGGGGAATCACTGCATCATGTCTGAGTGCACTGTTTTCTCCTTAGGATTCAGCGCTATATTTGCTTTCCCTGGAGCTGCATCACTGATCAGGGCTAGTTTGTTATCTACTATGACACTCAGCTATGTATCTGCCACACTCGTGCATCTGACATTTTTGCATTTTGAAATTTATTTTCCTCTCCAGTTATATTTCTCTCATCTTATCTTTAATACATTTTGTTCTGTGTGTCTGTGCACTCCTAGAGGTCACGTTAAATTGTTACCATATTCTCTTAGTTTCAAGCTCTTTCTTCTTCCGCTCTTGCTGTTTAATGTTTTCTTAAGAGTTAATGAGCACAGTTGATATTCTATCATCTTGATTTCAGAGTTCCTTCTGTTAAATGATTCACAGCTTAATACTGACCACATGCGTCTAGTAAGATTTCATTTATCAATTATCATTCTGGTTATCTTCAATTGATTAGAGCCTGGGCTTAAAGATTTCTTCCACATTGTCCAAATAATCAAGTCCAATTTACCTTTCCTAATATTTGTTATTGTCAGTTACTTGATCCAAATATATTTTTCAGGTTTATTTTTTCACTACTTTTATAACCTGTCAAGACCAAACTGGAAAGGGGAGAGAACTGGGTAGATGAAAACGGGTTTCTTTCATTCATGCATATACTCATTTATCTGCTCAATATCAGGATAGACCTACGATGGGCCAGACATTTTGTAGGTTCTGGAGACACAATAATGTAATGAGATTATGATGCTTTGTTTTGGAGATAAATAATACAAATGTAATTTTGTTACAGTGTAGAAATAGTGACCAGAAAAATCTAATTTGGGATATTAAATGTGAATAGAAGTAAATTGGAGAGGTGTGTCGGAGAATACAAAAAGAGAAAATGATGTGGACAAAAGATTAGAGAAAACAGAGAAAAGAGTCTCTTTGTGTAACTGATGGGAATTTTGAATGTATGATGAGGAGTTTCATGGGATGATATAGGAAAGGTCAGCTTATGAATTGCTTTCTGAATGAGATAAGAATTTGGATTGTGAAATTCAAGTATCTACATGGATTTTTGTGCCATATACTGAGATTGGTAGTACAAAAAGAAAATCTTTTGCTTAGTGGGGTGTGTTTAGTTTGATCATGTTGAAATAAAGATGCACTCACGTTTCAACTAGAAATGGCAAGTATTTTATTTATGATAAATTGTGGTACTTGATCTAGATTAGAGAGAAAGACTGGGGGTTCATTGTCATAATGATGGTTAGTAAAAGCGACACTAGTAGACATGTCACTAAGAGTGCATTTGATTTTTTTTCTGTCATGCTGAAGTCCAGAGGTTGGCAGTTCAGGATTGGAAAGTTCTGTCAGGAATCCAGAACTCATGATACTTCTCTGTTTTATTATCTATTGCTTTGGACACTCTAATGCACTGTCAGACCTCCATCACTGAAGGATTTTTTTTCCCAGTTATTGATGGGCTGTCAGCACATTGTTGTCAACCTGTTAAGGGGTAGTTTCAGGAGCAAAGAGCTGACTCTCCCCAGGTCTCAAGCTTCCCAGGGCTACCAACAACCAGTGACTGATCACTATAGTATAAAACCCTCATCACTTCAAACCCACTTTGAGACTATTTCTGAAGGACAACTCTAGCTCCATAGATCTTCTGAGATTACTGGATGCTATTATGGGAACCTCATCTTAGTTCAATTTCTCCTTCTGTCCAATCCTGTTTCTTTGCCCTACATTCTACTATAGATGATCTAAAAGACACTATTAATATATATCTTGCATATCAAACTCCATTTCAGTATCGACAACTCAACCTGTGAAAGTCTCTATTCACAAGAATTTCTCATAGTCCATGATAGCCTCTTTAGCTATAACCATTATGTACAAATTCCAAACAACTTAAAGGAATAAAGAGAGAGAGAAGTTTGACTCTTATTCATTTCAGTCATTGCAAAAGTTGTGCATTTTTTTATCCCAGTGTCCAGAACTTAGTTTCAAAACTATACCTATCCAAAACTACACTTGTCATTTTTATTTTGGTTGGCTATGTGCCCACATAGAAGATAGAATAGTCTCTGTAACATTTTCCCTCGTTCCTTCATTATGAGAAGCTATCTTAAGCCTTGGTTAGAAATCTGAGTGATGTCTATGAATTCAGGTCATGAGTCTAAAGGGTAGATGAAAAATGAGGAGGATACAGTCTTCATACTATGGCCGAGAGCTATTAATTTTCCAAGGCAAAACATGACATCTTCTTTGTTTAAGAATTTCCTGATGCTGAGCATTTTTTTTATTGTTTTGAAAATAAATTATTTAACTAGGTGTAGATTATTTTCTACAAGTTGCATCCATGTGTTCTATTCAATATGCTTTTACTGATTACATTCTGTGTATCAAGTGCTATGCTAGGCATTTCAATAGATGGAAAAGATTTGCTTGAGTGACTTTAGAACACAATTCACTTTGAACTCTTGGATTTGCTATTGTAAAAAGAGAAACAATATTTTTCTCAGAATATTTATTGCTATGCATGTTTATGTCTTATACCTTAACTATGTTCTATTCATGAGGACAAAACATCTAGATGAAGACACATTATATAAACACATAAAGCACTACCTATGAAAGATAACAGTACATAATAGCCAAATTAGTGGCACATAGACATTGAAACTCATGTCTTGATGAGGAACTTGTGAAAAACTGAATTTACATTTTTGTCATGCCATGCCAAAATATATACAGTTTTCTGTTTGCCAAAACATGATTGTCCATTCTTATTTGAAATTAAAGTTTATGCCAGCTGCCCTTACTGATTTGCGATTTTAACAAAATATTTTAACATACATTTACATCTTCTGATATTAGTGTCCGACAAATAACATTAGATCAACACCATAAATCCAGACTGTCACATAACACATACTTGAAATAGAATTAATTACCAATTTTGTACGTATATTACCTTCACCTTGCCAGTTTCTCAGGATTTTTGATAACTTTTTCCAAATGTTATTCTCAATGCCTTTTGGAGCTTCTTGGTTATTGATTTTGATTTGATCTCACAATATTTTGCTTTCATTGTGGTATTTCTTATTTTGTTCATGGGCAAACACTAACTATGTATTGTCCTTGATAGAAGGGCTGTGGCCTGGAGATGCCCACAGTTATCAGTTCATAAAGATTTGTGGGAGAAGTGACAGGTCTCAGGGTGGGGAGCGCAGCCTTTTTTTTTTACAGGTTTGTATAAGCATGCTTTTTTGACACAATATGCTCCTTTTGTACGCAAGTCCTCAACTATTAAGTGTTTTCCTCACAATTTCCTTGTAATATGCCAGAGAGAAAAACACATTAGATACCACAATATAGATTATTGTGTGCCTTACATGCTGTGGTAGAATGAATAATGGACTCCCAAAAGGTACCCAGAACCTTCTTTATTGTTTAATATTTTATTTATTTATTTGACACACAGAGAGAGATCACAAGTAGGCAGAGAGGCCTCTCTGCTCAGCAGAGAGCCTGATGTGGGTCTTGATCTGGACCCTGAGACCATGACCTGAGCTGAAGGCAGAGGTTTAACCCACTGAGCCACTCAGGAGCCCCAAGGTATCTATATCCTAATCCATGGAACGTATGAATATTACCTTATATGGCAAAAGGAATTTTGCAAGGGAAATTAAGTTAGGATTTTGACATGAGAAGATTAGTCTGAATTTTCTAGGTGGGCCCTATTGTCATCATATGAATCCTTATAAAGGAAACATTTGCCACAGACTATAGAAGAGGAAAGCCATGTGAAGGAACCAAAGTGAAACAAACTCATAGAGAGAAAGAGATTGGGCATTGACTTTGAAGACGAAAGAAATGTCCACAAGTCAAGAAATACAACTCTAGAAGTTGGAAAAGGTGAGAAAACTAATTCTTCTTTAGTGCCCCCAAAGACAGAATGGTACAGTGAACATTCTGGTTTCAGCCAAGTGAAACTGATTTTAGACATTTGGCTTCCAGAACTGTAAGAGAGTGGCTTTGTGTGGTATTAAGCCAAGTTTGCAGTAATTTGTTATAGCAGGCATAAGAAACTAAATTGACCATTGTGATTCCAAACCAAATTCATTTCATTTCTATTTGTTGCCTTACTTTTTCAGCTAAAATTTTGATAAAGAATTATTGTATATACTCAATGTTTACTCAGAATATAGGATAATTCTACACTGAAGCAATAACGAAAAGAATCATTATTGCACAAGGACACTATATCCGTGATTTTGGCACATATCAGGTGCTGTTCCCCTCATCTCCTCCCTTGAATTCGTGTACAAAATTTGTATTTAGATATTCTTTAAACTCCTCAGGAGATTCAATAAACATATGTTTTGCTAAAGCACTATGTACAGTTAGTCTAGATTCATTTGAAAGTCTGAAAATCTCAGGCTTACATTTTCCTAGTACTTTTGTGGAATCCACAATTTAGAAAGAAATTAGTGTTTCAAGGAGCAAATTCAGCTATTATTTTTGTCTATTTTTAAATGATTTTTCTATTTTTTTTTCCCCACAAGAGATCTGGAGGATGTATTGGATACTTTAAACAGATGGAATGTAGCCTCACAAATTAAAGATAAACATAAATAGAGCTAAAATAATTACAAAAATTAGTTTTAAAAGTTAACTTGTTACACTATAACTTTCAGTATACGATAGAATAACCCTGAGATCCTTATGGACACTTGCAACATTAACTTATGATAAATCATTCAGTGATTGACTTTATTGCCTTCTCTGAGCTCCAGTAGATATTATGGTAATTATTATAAAAAATCTTTTTCCATTTAACATTTTATGATGACAGAAATCCTTTACTTACCAATGTGAGAATCCATGTAGTCTTTCTTAGATTTTTGCCATTGGCTGCCTACTTAGCACAACAATTAAAGGAATATCTAATAATTTTATTATTCCTTTAATTTCTTAATTAATTAGATATTAATTAATTTATTTATTAATTCTTTAAAAGATGAAGTGATTAAAAACTGTATTCTTACTAAAAGTGCTTTAGACAGAAAGCTGACCAATAGATGCCACAATCTTTACTGAAAATGGTTCTTTTCTTGACATTGTAATGCAATTCCTTACATGGCTATGCCATTTTTTCTTCTCAATACTCTCCCCTCATTCCTCATTCCATATTCTCAACAGATTAATTTATCAGCTACATTTCTGAAGCCAGTCAGCTCAAAAAATTTTTAGATTCCTACCTCATATTTCCTACTGAACCTTCCCTTATCTACCAGTTTGTTCATAATCTCTAGCAGGAAGGGAAATTAGGGTTTTCTTATCTCATTCACTTATGTCTCAAGAAACACTTTACCATTCCTTCCCCAATTACATGCTTTAATTCATTTTTCTTCATTAGCTCTTTCTCCCTGTTTCCAAATATATTCCAGTTTGTTCAATCCTAAGAGTTATTGTTTTCTTCAGTTCTGACCAACTCTTTCATCTCTCTTAATCTTTTTCTTTCCTTTCTCTGCAAACGTCTTGAAAATGTAGAGAACTTGTCAATTTCACCAGCCCATTATCCACTCATTACTCAAACCCTTAAAATCTGGTTTACATTTGGGTCATTTCTCATCTCTACAACCATATCTTATTCCTGGCTGTCTCCTGCGTTGTCCTGACATTCTTTTCTGTTCTATATGTAGTTTTATTTCTGAGATTAAATTAATTAATATGTGAGGTTAAGTAAGATTATATGTGACAAGAACTCTAGCTGTAAACTACAAACTAAAGATAAAAATAATGAATTATTATAGTACTATTACATTTGCGATAACAATTATTGTTAATGGTATTATTATTTCCACTTCCTCAGCTTAAATATCCCCTCTAGTAAATGAATTGCAAAGGTGTATTCTGTTTCCTTTTCTAAGATTTATTCTCATATATTATTTTTCTTCAGATGTGATTTCTATTTGAATAATACACCTTTTGATAACTTAAACACAGCATATGTAAAACGTTTACTCAACTTCATTTCTTAGGGGAAAAAAAAAAATGAGACAGCATTTGCTTTCTCTATTGCTACCGATAGTTCTCCCAGTCAGAAAATGGACAATTGGCATTTCCTCTGAATTAGAAGCAAGAACTCTGGATCCAAACCACATGAGCTTACTAGTTATTAGTTTTGTGGTCTTGAAAATTTTATTTATTCTCTTTGTTTCTTCAAAGTGGGGTTACTAATAAAAACTTGCCTCACATCATTGTTCTGTGAATTAAACACACTGAAATATACAACACTTAGGTAAGTGTGGAGCACACAGTAAGCATTATATGTGAGTTCATTATTGTTATTTGCTCTCTTCCCTTATTTAACTGGTCATAATCCTGATAATTTTCAGTAGTAGGCTTTATGTTTTTACAAAAATAAAACTGAATTTAATTTGAGACAATTGGGATCTAGTCTCAATCCCAGTGCTTTTTAGATTTTTTGGCACGTAGCTTAACTTTAAAGAAAGTTTTATTAAGTAAAAATGGCAAAACAAAAATGAGTGTGCTTATCTCTTCATTCTCTTTTTAGTTTCAAACAAATTTTTTTGTAAAAATGTGTAGATATTTAGTATTGTATCTTACATGTACCTCCCTTTTGATTAATATTTTCCTTAAGCTATTTTCAAAGCTTATTATTGTATGATTGGGAGAAGAGATGACGGAATAACACTGTCTGGTCTAGGACCTCAGCTTCATCACCCAAGATTAAGGAACTGCAGAGGAATTATTCAATTTAGCTGAGCTTCATTTCCCTCTCTATAAAATGGTACCAGTATTGGTATCTCCCTGTGCAGATGTAAGGAAGATTGATAAGGTAGTCAAACAGAATAGTTTTAGGATTACAGTAAACATGTATTTTCATTCTTCTGATTACTATCATTTCCATGTTCTTTTTTTTTTTTTTTTAAGATTTTATTTATTTAGCAAAAGACCATAGGTGTGTGAATAAGGGGAGGGCAGAAGGAAAAGATGAGAGAGAGATTCTCAAGACCACTCTGTGCTGAGTGCATAGCCCAACCGGGGGTTCTGTCCTGTAACCTTGAGATCATGACCTAAGCCAAAATCAAGAGTGAGTTGCTCAACCAACTGACCCAGCAGGTGTCCCTCCATGTTCCTTCTAATCCATTTTCAGTATATGCTAAATAGATTATTAAATCAATAAACATGTGCCATATGGATTTCAAACAGGGCTGGATGGAATTTCTACTTTTCTTATTTTTTCTTCTTTAACCAACTTGAAGACATTACCAATATCTTAATAATACTATTATTAATAGTAATATTAATAATATCACCTATATTATTTGGTTTTATATTTTAATATATACAAAACCTTCAGTAACTTTTCTAATGAGCTCAGAGTTGATGTAAGAGAATATAAAACAGATGCATACATTTACATTTTAGAGTTAAATCATATGTTTGAGTGGCCTCGACATTTTCAATGTTTTTAAGTCTTTCTTTTAAAAGGGAAGAAAAAGCTTGGAAATAATGTAGAAAACTCTCATAATAAATAGTTATTTTTAATATAAATGAAAAGTAGTTTGCTTCAATCTAAATGAAAATTGTTTTAATATCATTTCATAACAACTCAGTAATTTACTGCTTAAACAGTATATTTTTTTCTGGGTTTAAGAAAAATAGTACATGAGTTATTGTTAGTTCAGTATGCTGGAAATATATGATCTGCTTCACAAAAAAGATAGAAAGGATCACATTTAAATTGAAAAATTATTTTAATGAATTATTCAAATTTTGATTGATTTCGAAACTTGCCTGTAAATCATGCTGTATTTCTTTTCTTTCACAAGCCCATTAAATGGTATATGTTATTTAAATTATATCTCATTTATCATGCATCAGTTAGAATATCAAAAATTATATATATTGTTGAGGTCTTCCTGCATCATTCCCATAGAGAGTGATCAAATAATTAAACTTAATTATTTTCTAATCTTTGCTAGGTGTGAGTAATTCCTTCTTCTTCTTTTTTTTTTTTTTACTTATTTAGTCCAGAAATTTTCATAACATTTTATCTTCTTGTAGTAGTTAAAAATTTACATAAAATATTTTTCCTTCTTTTCCTGCATTTTTTCTCCCATAGCCAGAACTATGAAAAAAAAAATTACATTGTTGTTTTTATTTTCTACTATATTACAAAAGGGAAGTCCTTGTCAAGTAAACATCCAATTTAAGATAATTTTGTCTCTTGCAAATCTTAAATATTTTATTATCAATTTAGTCCATGAATACTCATGTATATTTACATACGCAAAGAACAGAATAGAGATCAATATGTTTCAATAAACCAGTAACTGCTTAGAAAATTGTTAAGTAACTTAGAGGTATATATGATATTGATACTGATTATTTGGTTAATGAAGAACTTTTAATGTTATTAATATTTTAATATACTTTTTCTTAACAAATATTCCCAACAAGGTAGAAAAAGTTATTTCGGTTTTCCCTACATTAAAAACAAAATAATAATGTGTTCCAATAAAAGGCACCAATGTTTCTTGGAGAAATGGCTGATTCCATATTTAGGTAAGGCAAGGTAGAAGATGTGCATGTAATATGTTGTTCCAGAAAGCAAGGGAGTATTCAAATTCTAATGTGAATGTGTGAAAAGGGCAAGAGTTTGATTCAAAGGTGTTTATATGGGACAAATTTAGGAGAGACTGTGTATTTTAAGGAAAAAAAAAACACAGAAAGAAAGAAGAAAATGATTGATGTTAATGGATTTTAAAAATTTAAATAACAAAAGTTTCCATGGATCCATAATGATATTTTAACAAAGAAGGGAGGAGAGTAAAGAGAAAGCTCTTGGTAACAGAGCAAAGCTAACATGCAGAGAAAGAAAAATAGAAGATACCTTGTCCCATCAATGTAATCATCATCAATGGAGCTAAGATTGGATAAAAAACTATTAAAGAACAGGATATTTATAAGATATTTACAATATCTCAAAATATCACCTAACAAATTACTTATTGATTACGAAGAGAAAAAAATCCTTTATGATGTTGAAATCTGAGGAACATCTTATCCAAGTGATTCAACTTAACAAACAGATATTGGGACACACTGACTTTTTATAGCCACCTACATATGTTATGTACAGAAATATCCGCAATAAAGTTCAATGTATTTGTAATCATGAGGACAGATAACACATATCCAGATTGTGTGATATTCCATATGAGAGACTGAATATTTAAACAGTCAAAATCTAGATCATGTATAAAAATAGAATTTTGACCCACAATCTAGAACAACATGCACACACAGGAAGTCAACCCATTATCTAGAATAACCAATCCAGGAAGTCAACCTACCTTCTCTCTATAAGTCTTGTAGTATATCAGAACCTTTCTTTAGCAACCAATCTGGGAAGTCAAGCAATAACCCCTGCAAAAATTGGCCCCAAAGGGCTAGGACTTGAATAATAACTGACAGCTTCCCGAATTTTTGCTCCCACTTTTAACTTGGGGATAACAAGAGAAAGTCAAATATATACCTTTAATGAATCGCATATGATAAATCCCTTCTAATTAGTCCAGCTAACAGCTTCCCCAGGTAAATGCCATCAATCAGGGCATATTTGAAGCTTTTTCTTTTTTCCACTATAATGCTTCCCCATTCATGTGCCTGCCTTTAAATGTGCCAAAACGCAAATGATGGGGATTGACTCCCTTGCACAGCAAACTCTGAGTAATAACGCTCATCCTTATTTGTGTGGTCTACTTTTTTCTACATATAAAGCATCTGGCATGAACTCAAAAAATGTCAGTATCTTAAAGGAAGAATATGGGTTTTATTTTATAGTATGTATTCATTCAGTAGTAAATTGTGTAGGTTACTATTTCAGCATGTGTGTTATTGTGTGTGTAAACATTATGTGTGTGCTTCTGTATATGTGTATTTCATTAGGACGAGCTATATATGGCAAAAAATTAAAAATTAATGGATGAGTGATAGGTATATATTCACTTCATAGGTTTTACATATTTTCAAATAAAGACATGTGAGGGAAGGAAAATGTAATGCTGTGACATTATCTATAATCTATAATATTAACTATTAAGGGACTGAAGAAAATAAGAAATGCATGTTCATAAATAAGATTATTTTTATTCTCCCAGGCCCTTTCTTTGATTTTAGATGAGATGTGATCCTATGTTAACTTAAGTCAAGCCATTAGATTTTAATAAAAATTGCGATTATTCAGACACTACCAGAAGGTCAAGGGATCAATTTCACACACACACACAAAGATGAGAATTAAGTGTGTTTATTTACTTGCATTCAGATTGCAGTTTAAGTGCCAAAAGCTCTATTTTATAATTCTTGCATATTTTAATTTGGAAATAAATTTCAAGTCAGATACATTCTCTTTAGGTATTGCTTACACCATTTGATATATAATTGAAATGTGAAGGAAAACAATGGAATTCCTATCCTAATCAAAAAAGTCATTTAGAAACCTACTTTGTAGTTCTTAATCTTTTAGGGGAAAAGGATCACACATATTTTCTCTGAAAAGTTAAAAATCATGTTAAGGGGATAAAAAAACTGATGCATGATGAGGTAATAAGACAATAAAACAGTTAAATGAAAGATTAGTTATTCATAAATTGTGCAATAAAAGGTATTTGTCTTTATGTTGTTTTTCATTAATTTGAAAATTAAAAGAACCAGCAGGATATGGAGAACAAGCTAAGATTGGAATCAGATTGTTTAAAAGAACTAAAGGGTTTTAATTGACAGAAAATTTAATCAGCTAAAAATAATGTTGCTGAAGAAATGTTTGAAGTAGTTCAAGGGTTTGTGGTATGATAAAGAAGGGCAAAACAGTATATAAAATGTTTATTATTTCTTTGTGATGATGAATTAAAGTATGTTGAGTGACTGCTGAAAATTTAGTTCTCTTAAATATCTGTTTTATAATATTTGAAATTTGTTTAGTGAAATCTCTTTTTAGAGTAGCGTTTGAACAATAATAACTTAGGTAAATCTTATCTCAAAGGTTTAACAGATATTAAATATCTTAAGTTTTCTCAAATTATATATTGTGCTTTTTTACTTCATATATTACATGGTCTGATTTCTTGAGGTAATTTCTAACGCACATATGGTAATGTACACAGGAGAACATTTTACTCTTTTAACCTCTTTGTACACAGAACACATATTCTAGAACCTGGCAGTACTTTTAACAGACAAGCTCTGGAATTTATTTTTCTTTTTCCTGTAAACTAAACTGTTGCCAGTTATGTATTAATTTTAGTTGCCTTGCAATCCAACTATTTAATATACTTTTTTATATTATAATCTTGCTTTAGAAATATTAATTCAACATATAGTGAGACTATTACACAGATAGGAGTATCACAAATCTTTTAAAGCCTGAAACAATGAGAAACAATATTGTGGAAAGTCACAGAAATAATTAGTGTGGAAAACAAAAGTAAAAGAAAAGACTAATGGGACACCTGGGTGGCTCAGTGGGTTAAGCCTCTGCCTTCCGCTCAGGTCGTGATCGTGATCTCAGGGTCCTGGAATCCAGCCCCGTACTGGGCTCTCTGCTCAGTGGGGAGCCTGTTTCCCCGCTCTCTCTCTGCCTGCCTCTCTGCCTACTGATCTGATCTCTCTCTGTCAAATAAATAAATAAAATCTTTTAAAAAAAAGACTAAGTTAATGTTTGGGTTATGGAAGTCAAAAGACTAAGAAAAGCCTTAAATTTTGTATTTTGCTCTATTAACTATTATTTTTCACAAGATGGTGAAGTCAATAAAAAAAATTGGAACCATTTACTAGGAACCGATGCCAAGTCTGCACAATGTGGGGCTATTAATAGTATTTGAGAGTGAGACAGAGATGGGCTTAGAGTTTAGCTAAGAACTGCAAGTCCTCAAAAATGTTATCCACATTTTTGAGCTCCATTTGCCTTTCCATAAAACGGGGTTATGAGTACGGAATGCCATAATGTATGTAAATCATTAATATCATGTCCAATTTCTCAGAAAACACTAGTTATTTTCAAATATTAATGGCAGTCATTAGCATTATAGTCAAACTCTAAATATCATTTATTATCCCACAGTATTGTTCAAAGAACTTCACATATGTCAACTCATTTACTCTTTATAATATGACTTATCAGGTCAATACTGTAATTATCTTGTTTTGACATACCAAAAAACCCAGAAATCAACAACAACAACAAAAACTGAGAATCAAAGTTCCTGAATAATTTATTCAAGAGATTAAGTGCTGAAGCCATACACTATGGTGTGGCTTAAGTATCAATCATGCTCCTAAGCACAATGCTATAATGCCTGTTTGTCAAACCCATTAGCCAATGTAGCCTACAACAAAGAGGTGATTGCACCCCTGGGGTAAATATTACCTAGAAACACTGACCACCACAGGGTATGTGCTGGTTAGTTGTGCTGAAGGTAGCCATGATCAGGGTGTAGCTGAGCTGGAACGTACCCTGCACAGTGCTGGCTCAGAAAGCTTGCTGATCGGAGTGGGGGCTGATAAGCTTTAGATAAGGAGTAACATTCCTAAGGTGAAAGTGACAGAAAAGGCTCCCCTAATCTTCCCATTAGGGGTTAAACTAAATGAAAGCATATGGTACTATTGAAATAAACAGGATTCTTGTGAAAATTGTGAAAGAAGTTATGAAATGGAAACTTGGCTGATATCATAGTACAAAATTATGTTTAAGCTGAAGAAAGAAATAACATAAGTACTGAATAGTATCAAGGAGGAGTTTTGAGTGCTTACCTCACTGGAGCTTCTGAAAATTCTTCCTTTTCATTTCCATTCCTTCCATTCATTTCTCCCTTTCCTCCTCCTCTCCAGTCCCTTCTCATTCTTTATTTCCAGTTTTCCTCCTTCTCGCTTTCTCTCTCCCTGTTTTCAAGTTTATTCATGTTTTTAAAGAAGTACTCATTAAGCACCTGTTCTGTGAATATTTCTGTTTTCTTTCTGGGTCAATAGCAATCTTATGAGTTAACGTAACACTGGGATTGGATATGCGAGTTTCCATTCATGAAGTTAGGTTATTCAGTCTCGTAAACTACCTCTTCATTTACATAGATAATGAAAATATTGATTTAGTTATTAAGTTAAATTTGATACAAATATATGAATTATTTGTTGCAATAAATAAACCTATACTCTAAGGCCTAAAGGATATTACAGTCATATACCAAAAACAAAGGATGAGTGTGTGTGTGTGTGGTTGTGTTTGATGAGAGGGCACAGACCCAATGCCAATTGTATTATAAGTCAGTTCTTCCCAACAACTGAGACTTGGGCTTGCTGGCATTTTGAACTTCTTTCTGCCATTTGGAATAAATTTATCAATTTGAGCTCACATTTTCTTGTTAAGCTTATTTCCTCCTGCTAACTCCCCACTAATGTATGAATCATTATTAATATTCTCCATTTTTCCATGTTTTAGAGTGTTTAATTATTATTTTTTTTCTATACTTGCTGAGAATTAAGCACTAACATTTGAATACCATATGCTTCTCCTCATCTTCTTTCAGGGTAAAAATTTTAATGTCTGTGCTGGTCCATACAAACTTTTCTTATTGTTGCCAAATACATCATAGATATTAGAATTGTGTACATCTCGCATTCCAGTAAATTGAATTAGTTTATCAGATGAATGGTTACTTATTCATTTATTTTGTGAAGGAAAGCTAAAAGGCTTAGCTGATTGCAGACTGAAGGTGAATTTTAAAGGATGTATAACTTAAGCCTTGAAGTATTATAGAAAATATACTCTGTTTATAAATGTGGCTGATTTTTTTGTGTGATAAATATTAATGTATTTTTTGTCCTCTCAGTAGCCCACTCTCTATAAAAGTATTTAGGCTATTTCATAATTATTGGGGAATCAATGTTTTCAGCATTAAGGGAATAAGAGTCACAGATAACCTTCCAAGGATTTCCATCCCTGAGGTGACAAAGAAACTGGAGAAGATGCCCATGACTTTAGGACTGATGCAAAAATAGCATCAGAAACAATAGACTCTGAATAAAGTTGGCAGATAGGGAAGGGGAATGTTTCAATGACAACTGGAATAGATGCCCCACTGAAGACTAGAAGGGATGAAGAAAATCTTAAGATTCTCATTTTGGGAGATTATTTCAAGGGTTAAATGATCAGAACAGCATTCAGGCACTGAGTAAGAACCCCAGATGGAGTGGCTTAAAATCTTCAACCCCAGCCATATGGGCACTCAAAATAGAAAATAAATAGAATATTTAGGAAAAATATATCGTTTCTTTTACACACTAGAGTTTGGGTTGACATTCATAACTACAAATAAATCTCCAAAGAAAAATATCAATAGGCCCATAAAGACTGTATATTTATTGTCATCTTTTAACTGTGTTTCCAGTTTGACATACTGAGTTACTACTCTCTAAAAAAAGGTACTATTTGCATTATTTAATAGTATCTATAGTTGTCATCAAATGACTGAACTTCTTTTTCATTTAGGTACTAAATCGTTTCTCTAAGTATTTTGATTCTCTTGAAATGTAAGTTATTTAAGTAGTGATATTTACTGTGAAAATTGTATTCACCGGGATAACAAACTGACTCATAGTTTAATCTTGGTTTCACTTTGTAATCCCTGTGATCCTGTTAATCTGCCTCTTCTGGTCTGTTTCCACCCATCTAAAATGAGAATAAATACAACACCTCATAGCTACTTTTTTAGTTTTATTGTAAAACTAACAGTAATGGCAAAAGTGATATTAAACAGAGTCGTATACCAATAACAGTGGAAATAGCAAAGTATCAAAGAAAAACAAAACAAAACAAAACATCTACATTGTTTCAGGAGGCATTGTGCTAAGCACTTTCTCCACAAATTGTATTGGGCATTTTCTACTGATTAACTTATTTAATATTCACAACAACTCCTGAGGAAGGTTATATTTTATCCCATCATATAAATAAGGAAATTTTGGTTTAAAAGATTAAGCTACTTCCTCATGCTACCAAGACAATGCATATTGGCTGTAATTCCCCTTCAGAGGTGGCTCTTTGCAGTCACTATATGATGTAAAGAGAAAATGTTAGTCAGGTAGACATGTTAGATCTTTTCCTGACATTTATAGTTCTTAAATTTGGGGACATCAGAAATATCTGAAGGACTACTTGAAACATGGATTACTGCTTCCTTTCCCTGAGTTTCTGGTTAATTAGGACTCGAAGGGAGTCCAAAGAATTTGTATTTCTAACCAAATCCCAGGTGACAATAATGCTGCTAGTCCCAGGAAAGCATTCTGAGAACCACTGTTGTGGATCAGATATGTGGAGAAACCCATAAAGGTTACAAATTGGGCTTAGTGAGGGGTGCCTGGGTGGCTCAGTGGGTTAAGCCTTTGCCTTCGGCTCAGGTCATGATCCCAGGGTCCTGGGATCAAGCCCCGCATGGGACTCTCTGCTCAGTGGGGAGCCTCCTTCCCCCTCTCTCTCTCTGCCTGCCTCTCTGCCTACTTGTGATCTCTGTCAAATAAACAAATAAAATCTTTAAAAACAAAAACAAATTGGCCTTAGTGAAGGAAGTGTAGGTCTACATATGCTTGGATAAGGCCAGTCTGCTCTCTAATTGGAGGATACCACTCATGAAACATTTCATCCTATCTGAAATTTCATCATTAGAAAAACATCATTTTCCACCATTATATTTTCTTTTGTTAAGTTGAATTAATACTTTGGAAGGGGTAGTGTCTATTCATCCAGTTATGATCATTTTGGTGGACACAAAGATGATTACAAATATCAAATATGATTATAATACAAAGATGATTAATGGATGGTCCCTGGTTTTAAGTTCCTTATTATCTATAGAACAAAACTAAACCTATGAGCAAATAATTCAACAAAACATAAAGATCTTATGTAAATTGGTAAAAAGTTTATATATGGCACCAAAGTGGATGATAACAATTCAACTCAAGTTGGAGTATGTGATTGGGGGAGTTGAAAAGGTGAAAAGTAGAAAACATTGGATAGATGAGCTGATGTTTTAGCTAAGAAGTGTTGAAATCCAAAGGTTTCCATGAGTCAGGGCACAGGGCTTGGCTGATGAAGCCTGGGCTACAGGAAGAGTAGATCTGAAAAATGAGGCTGGTACCAGGTTAAGTAAACTGTTACATCTGTTACCAATAAAGAATTTGGACTTCATGCCAAACACAATCGTGAATTTCCACATGTGTCTTGAGTGGCTGTGAAATATCTGCTTGTTAGTAAGATTAATTGTGTTAGTAAGATTAATTGTGTTAATGAAATGATCCTGGGAGTAGAAGAGGTGGTAGTGTGTATATGTAGAGAGAATGAATTTGATAGATAGTCAAAAAATTAGATTAATAGGGTTTTGTTGTTATTTGCATGCAATTGGTATCACTAGAGACTAAATGATTAGAATCGGGCTCTGGCTAAGAAATTATATAGATCAGTGGTTTCCAGACTTCGGCATATTAGAATATCTGGAACAACTTTGAAGAATCCTGATTTACAGCCCACACCCCTTACAATGAACTCAGAAGCTGTGGTAGTAGTAATAATTTCCAGCTGAGTTCAAGTGCAGACCAGTTGGGCATCCGTAATTATTATAGGTAACAGTGTCATTTTCAATAGACATGTAATGTGGATAAGAATGTGTCAAAAAGAATGTAGAGTAACAGGATCTGAAAATATAAGAAATGGCCTAACAATAGAATAAATGGCCATGGAGGTGATAAGAAGATGTGGGAGTCAGAGTAGAGGTGAAGATACTAAACCTCACACTGAATGAGACATGCCTGAGTTTCTGAATCTAAGGGAAAGGAGGAAACACATGACTTAGAAATAAATAAATTCTGCACCAAAACAGAGGGAAGCTGAAATGTTCACGCCTAATAGACTCATATCCCTCTGGTAAGGAGTGGCTATGCCATCCCCAGTGACAAAGGGGAAGGAGGAAATTGGGGTACAGAGATTGGCAAAATCACTTTCAGCTATGGAACTGGATAGCAGGGAATGTTTAGTGGTGGGGCCCTGGTAAAGATCAGGGACATTTCAGTGGGAGAAATCCTTTAGAAGAAGAGAAAAGATCATAGGAAAGTGACTGATATTGTTGCTCTGAACATGACCATTTTTCTTACTTCTGGGAATACCTGAAGTAAGAAACATTACATTAAAACTAGAGTCTGTAAAAGAGCTCTCATATACTTATATGTCTTGTTTTTTTTGGGTCAAGTAGTGTGATCCAGAATAACTAACTGACCCTCACAGACCAATTAAAGCCCTTCCCCAAGACTTCTGTAATTGAAATAACAATAAGCACAAGCCATTCCTTCTCTAGTGTGAGGAGCTAGCTATCAACTGTGAGACTTGGACTCTGTGAGACCACTTTCTTCACCATGGAGAACTGATGGTCTGAAGTCAGAGCAGAAGAAAGGCGCCAAGGAAATAAAAACAGAAAAGAGAAATAGCAATAGGAGGGGAGTTCCTAAGGTGCTCCAGCTCATCCTGAACTTCCTGTGCTGTGGTTGTACAGTCTTTTCTGTAATTTGGAAGTACACAGTGGTATCCCAGGGTCTTTCGAGATATTATTCCTTTTCTTGCTGATTTTAAAAAAGATAGCTGTCTAACAAAAATGTGTGAACCCTGGGGTGCCTGGGTGGCTCAGTTGGTTGAGCATCTGACTCTTGATCTCAGCTCAGGTATTGATCTCAGGGTCATGAGTTCAAATCCCACAGGTGGCTCCACACTGGGCATGGAGCCTACTTTAAAAAAAGAAAAAAAAAAAAGTGAGAGCCTTATAAACTTGCTATGTAAAAAGTACATTTCCTGATCCCCCTGCAATAAGTTGGGCCCATGTTCAGTAGAATGTGTTTGGAAATATTGTGTGTTATTTTCAGTCCAAATGAATTAGGAAGCATGAATGCCTTTTCCATTCTCACTTTTTCTTTAAGCCTGGATAAAGACTAATCTGAGATCTTAGGAAAATGGCAGAAGAAAATAGCCTAAATCCTGAATTTCTAAGTGTAAGAAAAAAAAACAAAAAACAAACAGTTCTATGAAAGCAACACACAGTAGATTTTTATGTTATAAAAAACTAATTCTGATCATGTTAAACTACCAAAACTGTAGACTTTCTTTGTTGTGGCAGTTCTAAATAATGAACTAGGAAAATCTGATTTGGACTTACATACATTATAACAAAGAATGCAAGTGTGGCAGTCATTATCTTATTCACTAAATATTAGCAGTCTTTAGGAAACATCATACATTGGTCCTCTTGAGAGACCATATGACAAGATCTTGCCAAGAGTTGTCAGCAGAACTGAAGTATATTATATCCCTGTAAGAGCTTTAATTTGCAGTGTAAGACATAATTGAACTTTTTAATTCTTCCTAGTCCTCACTTCCTTTGGTGACTCTAATTACATTATGTATTTGATCTCAAGAAGTAAGTTGTCAGCTGTCTCTCTCTCTCTCTTTTTCTCTCTCTCTCTTTTTGTAAGTAGACGCCAGGTTCCAGGTGCCCCAGCCATCTCTGATTTTATATTACTATTGTTTTTTATTTCAATGTTTTGTTTTAGAGAGTTTCTTTTCCTATGTCTTCAAATTTACTCATCTTCTGCAATGTACAATTGGGTGAAAATCTCATCCAGTGTATTTTTTATTTTGAACATTATAGTTTTCAGCACTTACAGCTTGATGTGTGCCTTTTTAAAAATTTTCCATGTCTCCCTAAATATGTTCATTCTTTCTTCTAGTTGCTTAAATATCTGAAATTCAATCTTTATCTAGTAATTAAGTATATAAATTAATTCTATGTAAATTTTAAATCAGAGATTGTTTTTTTCATTATAGATAGAATTTTTCTACTTCTTTGTGTTGGATGCCAGGCACTGTGAAGTTTATTTTCCTGGATGCAGCTGTATGTGTGTGTGTGTGTGTGTGTGTGCACGCACGCTCCTATAGATAATATTGTACTTTGTTCTAATGTGCATCAAAATTACTTAGAATCAGACTCCAAGATTTGCTTTTAAATTTTGTTAACTAGGCCAGAGCAAAATTTTTCTCAAGATTGAACCCAGTGCCTCATGAATGAGGATGATTTCCAATCTGGCAAGTGAGAACGACTCCTTTTCTCAGCCAGGTCTCAGTTACCATTTCCTATGATTACTACAGGTTTTTCTTCCCAAGCCTCCTGTACTATTTGTTACATATCCGCTAAAAACTCAAAGGCCACCATTTGTGGTCTTCTGAAGTTGAACATCTCTGTAGTTGTCTCCTCTCTGGTATTCTGCTCTGTCAATTCCAGCTGCTTCTGCCTCCCAGTACTCCCAGTCCATCTTTTCCACTCAGGGAATTCACTAAGTGGGATTCCCTACTTGGTGCAGTGATGTAGAAAGTCTCTGAGCCTGAACCAGTTACATAATTTGCATGCCCAGTGAAAATGGAAAATGCAAAAGCCCTTGTTCAAACATTATTAAGAATTGCAAGGCAGTGAGAGCAGACATCACACCAAATGTTCAACTCTGTGCAACTGCACAGTTTTTGTGAACAGGGAACCCTGTATGCTCAAGAGAAGAATTCAGGACAATTGTAGTTTCCTGTCTTAGGGATTGCTATCCTTCATTACTCAATATCCAATGTTAAAAAAAAAATGTTTTTATATTTTGTTCTGATTTTTAGGTGTCTCAGATGAGACAAATCCTTTCTTTGTTACTCTTTCTTGGTCAGAAGTGAGCTTCCCTTACTAATCAGCTACCTGGGAACTTCTCACTTACACAGGGGTCTTTCCTATTGAGATGGCTTCAGTATATCAACTATTTTTTTTTTATAATTTTTTATTTTTTATAAACATATATTTTTATCCCCAGGGGTACAGGTCTGTGAATCACCAGGTTTACACACTTCACAGCACTCACCAAAGCACATACCCTCCCCAATGTCCATAATCCCACCCCCTTCTCCCAAACCCCCTCCCCCCAGCAACCCTCAGTTTGTTTTGTGAGATTAAGAGTCACTTATGGTTTGTCTCCCTCCCAATCCCATCTAGTTTCATTTATTCTTCTCCTACCCACTTAAGCCCCCATGTTGCATCACCACTTCCTCATATCAGGGAGATCATATGATAGTTGTCTTTCTCCGCTTGACTTATTTCGCTAAGCATGATACGCTCTAGTTCCATCCATGTTGTCGCAAATGGCAAGATTTCATTTCTTTTGATGGCTGCATAGTATTCCATTGTGTATATATACCACATCTTCTTGATCCATTCATCTGTTGATGGACATCTAGGTTCTTTCCATAGTTTGGCTATTGTGGACATTGCTGCTATAAACATTCGGGTACACGTGCCCCTTTGGATCACTACGTTTGTATCTTTAGGGTAAATACCCAATAGTGCAATTGCTGGGTCATAGGGCAGTTCTATTTTCAACATTTTGAGGAACCTCCATGCTGTTTTCCAGAGAGGTTGCACCAGCTTGCATTCCCACCAACAGTGGAGGAGGGTTCCCCTTTCTCCGCATCCTCGCCAGCATCTGTCATTTCCTGACTTGTTGATTTTAGCCATTCTGACTGGTGTGAGGTGATATCTCATTGTGGTTTTGATTTGTATTTCCCTGATGCCGAGTGATATGGAGCACTTTTTCATGTGTCTGTTGGCCATCTGGATGTCTTCTTTGCAGAAATGTCTGTTCATGTCCTCTGCCCATTTCTTGATTGGATTATTTGTTCTTTGGGTGTTGAGTTTGCTAAGTTCTTTATAGATTTTGGACACTAGTCCTTTATCTGATATGTCGCTTGCAAATATCTTCTCCCATTCTGTCAGTTGTCTTTTGATTTTGTTAACTGTTTCCTTTGCTGTGCAAAAGCTTTTGATCTTGATGAAATCCCAGTAGTTCAATTTTGCCCTTGCTTCCCTTGCCTTTTGCGTTGTTCCTAGGAAGATGTTGCTGCGGCTGAGGTCAAAGAGGTTGCTGCCTGTGTTCTCCTCAAGGATTTTGATGGATTCCTTTCGCTCATTGAGGTCCTTGATCCATTTTGAGTCTATTTTTGTGTGTGGTGTAAGGAAATGGTCCAATTTCATTTTTCTGCATGTGGCTGTCCAATTTTCCCAGCACCATTTATTGAAAAGGCTGTCTTTTTTCCATTGGACATTCTTTCCTGCTTTGTCGAAGATTAGTTGACCATAGATTTGAGGGTCTATTTCTGGGCTCTCTATTCTGTTCCATTGATCTATGTGTCTGTTTTTGTGCCAGTACCATGCTGTCTTGATGATGACAGCTTTGTAATAGAGCTTGAAGTCCGGAATTGTGATGCCACCAACGTTGGCTTTCTTTTTCAATATCCCTTTGGCTATTCGAGGTCTTTTCTGGTTCCATATAAATTTTAGAATTATTTGTTCCATTTCTTTGAAAAAGATGGATGGTACTTTGATAGGAATTGCATTAAATGTGTAGATTGCTTTAGGTAGCATAGACATTTTCACAATATTTATTCTTCCAATCCAGGAGCATGGAACATTTTTCCATTTCTTTGTGTCTTCCTCAATTTCTTTCATGAGTACTTTATAGTTTTCTGAGTATAGATTCTGTGTCTCTTTGGTTAGGTTTATTCCTAGGTATCTTATGGTTTTGGATGCAATTGTAAATGGGATTGACTCCTTAATATCTCTTTCTTCTGTCTTGCTGTTGGTGTAGAGAAATGCAACTGATTTCTGTGCATTAATTTTATATCCTGACACTTTACTGAATTCCTGTATAAGTTCTAGCAGTTTTGGAGTGGAGTCTTTTGGGTTTTCCACATATAGTATCATATCATCTGTGAAGAGTGATAATTTGACTTCTTCTTTGCCGATTTGGATGCCTTTAATTTCCTTTTGTTGTCTGATTGCTGAGGCTAGGACTTCTAGTACTATGTTGAATAGCAGTGGTGATAATGGACATCCCTGCCGTGTTCCTGACCTTAGCGGAAAAGCTTTCAGTTTTTCTCCATTGAGAATGATATTTGCGGTGGGTTTTTCATAGATGGCTTTGATGATATTGAGGTATGTGCCCTCTATCCCTACACTTTGAAGAGTTTTGATCAGGAAAGGATGCTGTACTTTGTCAAATGCTTTTTCAGCATCTATTGAGAGTATCATATGGTTCTTGTTCTTTCTTTTATTGATGTGTTGTATCACATTGACTGATTTGCGGATGTTGAACCAACCTTGCAGCCCTGGAATAAATCCCACTTGGTCGTGGTGAATAATCCTTTTAATGTACTGTTGAATCCTATTGGCTAGTATTTTGTTGAGTATTTTCGCATCTGTGTTCATCAAGGATATCGGTCTATAGCTCTCTTTTTTGGTGGGATCCTTGTCTGGTTTTGGGATCAAGGTGATGCTGGCCTCATAAAATGAGTTTGGAAGTTTTCCTTCCATTTCTATTTTTTGGAACAGTTTTAGGAGAATAGGAATTAGTTCTTTTTTAAATGTTTGGTAGAATTCCCCCGGGAAGCCGTCTGGCCCTGGGATTTTGTTTGTTTGGAGATTTTTAATGACTGTTTCAATCTCCTTACTGGTTATGGGTCTGTTCAGGCTTTCTATTTCTTCCTGGTTCAGTTGTGGTAGTTTATATGTTTCTAGGAATGCATCCATTTCTTTCAGATTGTCAAATTTATTGCCGTAGAGTTGCTCATAGTATGTTCTTATAATAGTTTGTATTTCTTTGGTGTTAGTTGTGATCTCTCCTCTTTCATTCATGATTTTATTTATTTGGGTCCTTTCTCTTTTCTTTTTGATAAGTCGGGCCAGGGGTTTATCAATTTTATTAATTCTTTCAAAGAACCAGCTCCTAGTTTCGTTGATTTGTTCTATTGTTTTTTTGGTTTCTATTTCATTGATTTCTGCTCTGATCTTTATGATTTCTCTTCTCCTGCTGGGCTTAGGGTTTCTTTCTTGTTCTTTCTCCAGCTCCTTTAGGTGTAGGGTTAGGCTGTGTACCTGAGACCTTTCTTGTTTCTTGAGAAAGGCTTGTACCACTATATATTTTCCTCTCAGGACTGCCTTTGTTGTGTCCCACAGATTTTGAACCGTTGTATTTTCATTATCATTTGTTTTCATGATTTTTTTCTTATATTTTATCAATTCGGTTTATCAACTAATGGTAGATGTTAAATGATATAATTTTATTTAGTATTCCTTTAAAATCTGATACCTGTATGCTTTGAAGATATTGTATTGTTTACAAATTGAAGGTTCAAGGCGTCAGTGGAGGAAGTAGCTGCGGATGTGGTGGAAATAGCATGAGAACTAACATTGAGAAGTGGAGCCTGAAGATTGGACTGGATTGCTGCCATCTCATGATAAAGCTTGAATGGATGAGGAGTTGTTTCTTATGGATGAGCAAGGAAAGTGGTTTCTTGAAATGGATTCTACTCCTGGTAAAGATGATCTGAAAATTGTTGACATGACAACAGAGGATTTAGAATATTACAAAACTTAGTCAATAAGCAGTGGCAGGGTTTGAAAAGATTGACTTCAATTTTGAGAGAAGTTCTACTGTGGATAAATTGTTATTAAACAACATTACGTGCTACAGAGAGATTCTTTGTGAAAGGAAGAGTCAATTGATGCAGCAAACTTCATTGTCATCTTGTTTCAGCAATTGCCACAGCCACCTCATCCTCCAGTAACCACCACTCTGATCAGTGAGTAGTCGTCAGCTCTGAGGAAAGGTTGCTCTAAAGCTTGCCAAACACTCAGATAATGGTTAGTATTCTTAAATTCAGATATGAATATTGCTTTTAAAAAATACGTATTTTTATTTATTTATCTGACAGAGAAATACAGCAAGCAGGCTTCCGGTGGAACAGGGGCTCCATCCCAGGGTCCTGGGGATCATGACCTGAGTTGTTAGGCAGACACCTAACAACTGAGCCACCCAGGCACTCCATGTGCCTTGCTTTTTAAGACAAAATGCTATTGCATACTTAATAGTATAGGGTAAACATAACTTCTATACGCACTGAGAAACCAAAAAATTTGCTTCACTTGCTTTATTGTCATAGTATGGAACCAAATATCTTAAAGGTATTCATGTGGCTGAGTAATTATTTCTGGAACACCCATCAGAATTGTTTATTAATTGGATTTGTGTTTGGTTGTGATATATTTTGAGATTACTTTTTTTTTTCTTCTTCTTCTTTTTTTTTTTTTTTTAGAGAGAGCGAGCACAGGCAGACAGAATGGCAGGCAGAGACAGAGGGAGAAGCAGGCTCCCAGGCGAGCAAGGAGCCCGATGTGGGACTCGATCCCAGGATGCTGGGATCATGACCTGAGCCGAAGGTAGCTGCTTAACCAACTGAGACACCCAGGAGTCCCTGAGATTAATTTTTAAAAAGATTTTTTTTATTCTACAGAGAGAGACACAGTTAGAGAGGGAGCACAGGCAGGGGGAGTGGGGAAGGGAGAAGCTGACTTCCCACTTAGAAGCAAGCCCAATGCATGACTTGATCCCAGGACCCCAGGATCATGATCCAATTTGAAGGCAGATCTTTAATGACTGAGCTACCCAAGTACCCCATATTTCTAGATTTCTTGATGAGTCATAGTATTCAGTGCTGCGCAAGTACCTAGAAAAAAAATAGACTTTCTCTTCATATGAACAGATATCGTGGATGACTGGTTTTGGATACTGACCAAGACATCATGGATGTCTGGTCTTGGTAGTCTCTTGGATACTACCTCTAATGCTGAGCACACAAATTGCAAATTTTATTTTCTGCAAGAACTTGATTGTTTTTCACAGGGAAGTATTAGGGCTTAATAAGAGATATTAGTTGTAGAAGAGTCTCTGGGCAGTTGAGGGATGGGAGTGCAAGGAAAGTATAAACCACTATTCTTCTTGTTTTTTTTTTTTGGAGAGAAGCTAGCTGTTCATGTGAGAAATAGTAATAGTAATAAAAATATTGTACAGGCCCAAATATATGATATCATTTTTTTTTTCTGTTGATGGCTTCTATTTCATGATCACTAACTTAAAACATTGTTATTTGAGATTATTATTAATATATTTTATCAAGGAGAGTTTGTTAAAAAAAAATTAATGACATAAAAATATACAATAGCCTATGAGAATAAACTAGGATGACTCTAGTAGAAGCTATAAAGCTGTGGAATGAGATGAGTACTCACAGCTAACCCTACCTCTACCAGAGGGTTGACAGCCACCAGCTAGGGCTACATCACATTGTTTTCTAAGAAACTAAATGAATCGATCTTTGTACTCGATGAATGACTCATTTTTTCTTTGTTTGTTTGTTTGTTTGTTTTAGCCAAAGATGGTAAAAGCAGTAAAATTAAAATTATTCTTTCTGATATGGTAACCACTAACCATGTGTAGTTATTAGGTCTCTGAAATGTGGCTAGCAAAAAATACAATCAGCGCACCATATATTTCAGACATATTAAAAAGAAAAAGTATGACATTAATAACAGTAATTTTGAATATCAATTACATGTTGAAATAATACCATTTGCACATATCAGACTAAGTGAAATATAGTACTGATATTAATTTAACCCTTTTTACCTTACCTTTTTAGTGCAGCTACTAAAAATTTATTCATTTATTTATTTTTAAAGATTTATTTATTTTAAAGAGAGAGAGAGAGCAGGGGAGGGGCAGAGGGACAGGGAGAGAATGTCAGGCAGATTCTGCACTGAGAGTAGAGCCTGATGCAGGGCTCAATCTCATGACCCTCATGTCATGACCTGAGCCGAAATGGAAAATTGGATACTCAACTGACTAAGCCACTCACGTGCCCCTCAAATTTTAAAGTGAATAAGTTCTTCACACTTTATTTTAGTGGTCAATGTTAATCTCAAAGCTCTTGGGCATTAAAAAGCATCAAAGAATAACAATGCATAGAGCATAGGGACACTTAGTTGTTTGCAAACTCTCAATTTTGTAAAGATTTAACCAAAATTTTCTTTAGAAAGAGAAAAGCTTTAAAGCTATTACTACTATTAATCCTTTCAAAATTTTATAAATTAACTGTACAAAAGATTTTTTTTATCTCTTCTTTTCAGTAGCTTTGTTATTTTTAATAAAGTCTTGTTTTTCCATTTGTATGTCATTTCAAATATTTTTTCTTTATCTAATATTTATCTTCGTAATAACCCTGCATGATAAGACAGAAATTATCTCCATTTTATTTTTATATTTTCCTTTTCTCCTTTGTGTATAGGGAACAGAGAAGCTTAGAGAACCTAAACTCCTGGCTTAGTCATCCATTCAACATTTACAGTTAAGACATCACTTCTTATTTTCACAAAATTGATACACTTTTGAAAAATTGGCTGTCCTCAATATCATTCTCTTAGCGTCTACATGCTACTTCTCCATCTACATGAAATTGCTATAGTTCTCAAGCTCTCATTTCACTTTGGATATTGCTTCTGTTGCCCATTGGAGACAATAGCATTGCCAAGGAACTTCTTAGAAACTCTGAAGACAAGAATTCCAACCCATGATAGGCTGGGAAGGAAGACAACATTATGAAATCCAAAATTTCTCTTTCCTTAATTAATGTCTCACATCTCAAATAACTTGGTGACGGCTCTAAACCAGGGTCTGCTTCATGGGAATAATATGAAGTTCCAACTGTGCATAGTCACCAACTGAACCCTTGAAGCTGTGCTTACAATTGCCTGCTGATAGTGAGATGGTAGAGGTGTGAGCAAACACTTGTCCTGTTCTAGACGACCTTATTTAAACTGTGTGGGAGAAGGGAAGCTCCAGGTAGAACAAATAAGTTATCCACTTTGGGCTATCAGTATTGCAGAATATGGGAAAGACACCATTAAAATCCATCCTGTGTTTCTTCCTCTTGTATTTGTAATTTTGTCTATGTGATAATTACTTTGAAAACCTCTGTATTTGTTTTCTAATAATGTTATAATAAAATTACCACAGACTTGGTGACTTAAACAACACACATTTTTTACCTAGCCTTTCTGTATGTTAACTGTCATTAGGTGTTGGCACATGCTACATTATATTTCACAGGCTTTTAAGAGAACCTTCTCCTTTTATTCTACAGCTTCTAGAGGCCACCCACATTCCTTGGCTCATGGTTAACTTATTTCATCTTCAAGGACAGTGCTTTTGCACTTGTCCAACCTTTCTCCCCAGGTACATCTCCCTCTGATCACAAATAGAAAGGTTCTCTCCTTTTTTTTTTTTTTTTTTTTTTATCACTCATGTGATTATATTGGACACAGGCTAATCCACACATCTCAAAAGCTTTAACTTGATCACATTTGTAATATCCCTTTTATCATAAAGGGTAACATATTAACTGATTGTAGTGATTAGATTATGGACACTTTTTTCTTTTTTTTTTTGAGGGGTGCATTACTCTAACTACAGAACTTCTGTTGCTCTGAGTCTTTCCACAGGGACATACATCCATTAACAGCAATAATTATTTTCCTTTCACATAGGTATTCTGCCAAAGAACACATTGCAATGGCATAAAAAATATCCCTGCCCATATAATAACCAAAAACTTTTTCAAAAGCTGTTTATCTCAATATTATATCTTTAAATCATCTGCTCTTCCATCTAAACCAACCAAGACTTGGATTTATATATTAACTTGCCTATAATAAGGAAAGTTGCTAAGTAGTAAGATTTACTTTGTTTTATATGTTTTTTCCTCTTTTAGCTATAGCAGACTTTATAAATCTGACATTTTTACTTTGCTATCACTGACAAAAGCATTTAAAAAATTCTAAAGGATAAATCTTATTTAAGATTCAAGATCTTTTTTTTTTAAGATTTTATTTATTCATTTGTCAGAGAGAGAGAGAGGGAGAGCGAGCGAGCACAGGCAGACAGAATGGCAGGCAGAGGCAGAGGGAGAAGCAGGCTCCCTGCCAAGCAAGGAGCCTGATGTGGGACTCGATCCCAGGACACTGGGATCATGACCTGAGCCAAAGGCAGCCACTTAACCAGCTGAGCCACCCAGGCGTCCCAAGATTTAACATCTTATTTAAGATTCAAAACAAAGGAATTACGTATCCTGTTGAATTGATACTTTTTAAAGCTGGGTAAATATTAAGTCATCAATACTTTAAATTTGTTCACTCTACTAGAGTTCTCCAGAGAAATGGAACCATCAAATTAGTAAGAAATATCTGTATCACTACCTATCTATCATCAATAATCTATCTAAAGAAAGATTTGTGTTAAGCAATTGACTCACACAATTAAGGGGAGTATATTATGTGTCCAAAATGTGTAGCATTATCCAGCAGGCTAGAACTGGAGATAAGAGTTGATGCTGCAGTTCTGAGTTTAAAATCCATTGATGAATCCGCAGGCTGGGAACTCAGTAGGGCTTGTATGTTGAAGTCTTGAGAAAGAGTTTCTTCTTCTTCAGGAAACTTGCCTTTTTCTTTCTTTCTTTCTTTCTTTCTTCCTTTTTTTTCCTTTTTAATGGTCTTCAACCATTGGATGAGGTGTACTCTATTTGTGAACAGTAATCTGCTTTACGTTATGTCAATGAGTGTAAATGTTAATAACATGCACAACTACATTTACAGTAAAATCTAGGTCAGTGTATGGCTATACAACTGGGCACTAACCAAACTGACAGATAAAGTTAACCATTGTCACATTAGTGTTAATTATTGTGAAATAAAAGCTTCATCTGAAGGACTCATTATTTTTATGAAGGCATTTACCTTAAATATTTTCTTACAACTTTTGATTTAGTAGATCTCTATTGAGTGCCTACTACATAGATGTTTATAATATAATGTTTTAAGGGTGTCTGGATGGCTCATTTGGAAGAGCACGAGACACTTTTTTTTTTTTTTTTTAAGAGAGAGAGAGAGAGCATCTTAAGGACTGAGATCATGACCTGAGCCAAAATCATGAGTCGAACTCTTCACTGAATGGAATATTCCAGAAGATCATGAGACTCTTGATCTCAGGATAGTGAGTTTAAGCCGCATTTTGTGTATAGAGATTGTCTAAATAAGCAAAACTTTTAAAAAAAATAAAATTTTTATATAAGTGTATAGATATCTACTAAGCACTGACACACAAGGCATAAGCACATAAAGATGAATGAGATACTGATCTTGAATTCAAGAAAATTGTTGTCCCGTGAAAAAGATAAATATATGTACAATCATCACAGCACAACATTTTTGGCACTAAAAGAAGAAAGACGTCAATAGCATGATTGCAGTGAGAAAGATGTATTCATCGATACAGCCTAAAGAGTCATGCTTGAAGGAACTAAAGAAACTGGCTAGTGGACAAAGTAAGAAAGGGCATTACTGGCAGATCACTGACCAAGTGGCATGAATTTCTGTTGCTGTCCCAAGAGCTGAACACGCTGATGTATCTTAAATGATGGCTAATGTTAGGAGGGTAAGTGGAGTCACACTGTGAACGGCCTTGAATATCAGACCACATTTCATCTTGCAGGAACTAGGGTGCCATTAAAAGAATAGTTGCTTAAAAAAAAAAAAAGGTAGCAGTTGTTAATTGAGAGAACACATCAGATTTGTATTTACAGTCCTTAAAAAGGCTACTTCCATTTGAGGAAAGGCGCTAGCTACTTGCACCCTCCCCAGTGTTTCTAAAGAAAGAGCATGCGGAGATTCTCATTCAGTCATCCAAATTTTAAAGGGCTGTGAATCAGCTTTAATTATTATCATGACTTACTAATAACATGAACAGATGATTCTGATTTACAATGCTGCCTGAGAACCATAGCAATTGAAGATGGTAAATGAGGGGAGAAGAACACCTTTTTTTTGTCTATGTCGGTGTTTATACTAATGGATCTAGGCCACAAACTACAGAAATAAAATAATTCCTTGTTAAATATCTCTCTATATTTAAAGATGAAACTGTTTTTTTTTTTAAATCATGGCTGAAAAAAATAAACAAAAAATAAATAAATCATGGCTGATTTTATAATATTTAGATATACTGAAGAGTTCTATTGAGTGTCAGGTATATTAATAGATGGCTGTATTAATTTCTAGGCTGCATAATAAATTGTTGCAAATTAATATAAAGCAAACTTTATATCATGTTATAATAATAAAGATTTAGTGTCTCAGTTTCTTTTTTTTAATATTTTATTTATTTCTTTGACACAGAGCAGAGAGAGAGCAAGTACAAGCAGGGGGAGCAGAGGGATAGAGGGAGAAACAGGTTCCCCACTGAGTAGGAAGCCCTATGTGGGACTCGATCCTAGGACCCTGACATCACAGCTGGAGCTGAAGGCAGATGCTTAACCAACTGAGCCACCAGGTGCCCCTAGTATCTCAGTTAAATCCAGCTACAGAGGAACTGGATTCTCCAGGTCTTATCAGGTTAAACCCCAGGTGCTGGCCACATCTGCATTTTCATTAGAGGCTCTCCTAGGACATGACATGTTTCTAATTCCTCTCAGGTCATTGGCAGAATTTATCTCCTGTGTCCATAGATATTCTTGGGTTTTAGCTGACTACCAGCTGTGGTCTAGTTTCAGTTTTAGAGATAATCTATAATTTCTTGCCACATGGCCCTTTCTATAGACCATTTCACAAATGGTAGCTTACTTTCTTTTTTATTTTTTAAGATTTTATTTATTTGAGAGAGAGAGCATTAAAGAGCGAGAGAAGATGACTCCCCACTGAGCAGGGAGCCCAAAGCAGGCCTCAATTCCAGGACCCCACGATCATGACCTGAGCCAAAGGCAGATGCTTAACTGACTGAGCCACCCAGGTGCCCTGGTAACTTACTTCAAAATCCAGAAAAGGGGGATCTTCCATTTCAGGTTGCTAAAAATGGAAAAGAGATAGCCTGTCATCTTTGGCATCTTATGTAACCTAATCAGAGGAGTAATATTCCATTACCTTTGCTATATTCTACATGTTAGAAGCAACTCACAGGTCCCACCTGCACACAAGGAGAGGAGAATACACAAAGGTGTGAACATCAGGAAATGGGAATTATTAGGGATCATCCAGGATGGTCTTTCACAATATTATATGCAAAAAAGTCATGTTTAAATCTTTTGGAAGCCTCCAGAATCTTCCTGAAGCATTCTGGATCAACATGTAAAAATTATTTCTGGAATACACAAATAGATCAATGTGTTAAAAAATAAACAGTTAAACACTTCATTCATCAAATTGCTACGAAAAGGATGAAAATGCAACTTTTTAGTACAAGGAAGATTAATAAAGATTAGTAATCTAGGAGGATTTTTAACAATAATCAATACAGATAACTATTATTTTTCCTGAGTCATATTTAGGCTATTTTACATTAGAGAGCTTTCATAATATATGTATAAGTTAGATGCATAGCTTAAAATAACAAAATACCATATATATATATATGGTATATACATATACATACACACACACCATATACCATTATATATATATATATATATATATATATATATATATATATACATACAAAAAATATATCTTTAAAAATACACATATATATTCTTAATGCCTGAAAGTACTGAAATGAAAGTCTTATCCTATTGGTAATTAAGTGATTTTATATTGAATCATTGACCATCATAGATTTGCATTGAACGTACGAAATTCAAAGTGAAGAATATAATGATTCCACACATGGCTACAGTGAGTTTAATAAATCAATCCCAAAGTCTCTTTAGAAGGGCAAGGGCTTCCACCTCTCCAAGTCCTTTCGGCGATGACTTTATTTCAGTAGAATGACCGCTTTCCACAGGCACACTTGGCCACGAACAGTTCACGTGCTGTAGCTCCTAAAGCACAACGTATCACATTACAACGAGAAAAGGTTCACCACAGACAATAAATGCCCCATCAGGCCTCATAAGAGACTATAGTTATAACCAGAATTAGATGATTGTGGCACTTTTGAGTATTTTGCGTCAACGGAAATATTGTGTTGCTAAAATTAACTGTTATTGGAGAGGCAATACTCACAGAAATATAACTGACAAGTTAAAACGTTCAGGTCTTCTCCTGGAAATATATCTTTTATGTTATTTCCACAGTTATAATCTCTGGATCAAAATTTCAATCTTGTGAAATTTCACTCCAAGTGGAGTGAAATGTAAATGATAATTTTGGACAGCGTTACAATCTTTATATGAAGCATTAACATGAATTATTTCTGTTTTTTTTTTTCCTGATTTGTATTCAGTGGTCCTTTTTGTTCTACTTAGAGAACCCTATTAAATGAAAAATAAGAGAAAAAATATATATGGTGTTTTGCGCATCATTTTGTCAGCAAACTTTTTTGTTATTTCTTTGTATTCTGGTGTTATTGTCCCTTTCAGGACCTACCTACATAAAATAAATGTTCCTGACTTATTTATATCATCTTGTGTTGTTTCGCTTCTCCCACCCTGCCTTTCTCAATCTTCTGTGCCCATCCTCAAAAAAACTAAGATAACCATGCAATGTTCTAAATTGTACAGTACACCCTTGAATGGAAAATAATATTTCTAAAACCTGATTTATTGAGCTCCTATGTCAGTCTTTCAATGTTTTATACAGGAGAATTCATGTTTTCAATTCATAAACATGCACTTAGTGAAAATATTATGTATGGTTCCTGATTAGGTATTAAGCTTGAAATATTTTCTTTAAGCAGGTTAGAACATGCGTCTCTCCTGATAATATGTTTAGTAGCAAAAATTTAAATAATTGATTAACCAAGCGTACAAGCAAATTGCTTTACACATTATTTCTTTTCCTTTGTGGAAAAGTGCCTGAATTGGTCCTTGAAAATTGTCTGACTCTTAGCATATACAGAATGGTTTCATATTATCCTAAATAAGATTTGATATGAACTCTATTGACAATAATCTCCCAGAGCCACAGTGCCCATGGTAAAGACCATAACCTGTTGGTTCCTTCATTCTGTCATTTCTTTTTTTTTTTTTTTAAGATTTTATTTATTTGACAGACAGAGATCACGAGTAGGCAGAGAGGCAGGCAGAGAGAGAGGGGGAAGCAGGCTCCCTGCTGACAGAGAGCCCAATGTGGGGCTCGATCCCAGGACTCTGGGATCATGACCTGAGCAGAAGGCAGAGGCTAAACCCACTGAGCCACCTAGGCGCCCCCATTCTGTCATTTCTTAATGAATATAACATAAACAGAGTGTTAACTGTGTGCCAGCCATATGAATCAGATATGCATCCTGAATGTAAAACAGATGTAACGTAATAAGAAACCACATATTGAAAATGCAAGTTCCATTTTCATTCTGGATATGTTAATATTTATGTCCGCTTGCTCACATACTTTTGTGATGGAAGATGCCTATTTCTGCTTCATCCTCACTCTGTATCCCTCTAGTTCCATCTGCCTTAGTGGTTAAACTTCATATCACATGATCCAGACCTTCCACTTCATGGTCATGGCAATTTGATCAAGATGATACATCATGAAAGCATTCAATTTGCAGGCACCTACGGTTTATGCAAAATGGGCTTATAAAGATAACAACACCTTGGGCACCTTGGTGGCTCAGTCAGTCAAGCATCTGCCTTTGGCTCAGATCATGATTTTGGGGTTCTAGGATCTAGTCCCACATAGGGCTCCTTGCTCAGCAGGGAGCCTGCTTCTCCCTCTGTCACTACCCCTGCTCCTTCTCTCTCTGTCTCTCTTTCTGTCAAATAAATAAATAATTTTTTTTAAAAGACGATAATATCCAAGGACAGTTTTTGCAGAAATTCAAGCTAAGCCTATGTAAAGACTTTGAGTGGTGTGTAGGATTTTGAAAGATCATTAGACTGAGGTAGTCTAGAGAAGCTATTATGGGCCATGATCCATGTAAGAGTGCTTTATTTCCTATCAGTACCTGAGTTACATTGGATATTTGAGAACTGTGATAGGAAAATTGAGATTAGTTGGCCTGGACCAAATCTGTTAAGCGAGAGAATCCTCACTGATGTCATTATTTCTAAGTAAAGGAAGGACTTTATAAAGAAAGACTTTATAGATTATAGATTATAAAGGATGACTTTATAATCTTGGTGAACGTGGGCTGAGTTTGGATGGTAGTGGAATTGAAAAACACTCCAATCATTATTTTGTATGTGATTCATATGAGGCATAAATTGAGACTCTTCCCACCATGTCATTTGTGGGCATGAGTATAAATGGGGAAACACACAAGGAAAAATACTATTTACTATGTTGTTAGATAGTCGATCAAATTTATTATCACTAAGAACTGGTTGTTTGCTTTAGAATGAGAGCCAGAAATTTCAGTGATATATTTTAGAGTGTCAGGTATTGAGTTTTCCAATGATGAGTACAATAATATCTCCATTCCATGTGTTCTTTCTACAGTGTGACTTATAATAGGATCTGTATACTCTCCCTTTGAGACTGAATGGCTTTTTGTGACTGCCTCAGCAAAGGAATGCCATGCCCATCCACCATGATCTTTTGGGATGCTTGCTCTTAAAAAACTAGATAGCATCTATGAAAAGGCTGTGTGCATGAGTTTTGTCTAATAATTTAGATGAGATTCCAGCTGATATCTAGTCCTAAATCACCACTGTGAGTTAACCATTGGAAAGAGCTTCCAGGTCTAGCTAAATTGCTTCAGCTAAACTTCTTGAACTAAAGACAAGGTTACCTGCTGAATCCCATCCAAGCCATGACAAAAATACAGATACATGAACAAAAGGATGAGTAATACCTATTGTTCTCTTTGTCCACAAAGTTTTCTGATTTTCTCCATAGCAATGGATAAATGATACAACTAGCAACTCATTTATTGTGCTGTTTTGATTTTTAAAATTATTTTTATAAATGGGATTTATTATTGCAGTTTCCACTCTTATTCTAATACTGTACTTAAACAGTGCCATTGGTGGTTGTATTTACTGTTTATTTCATATGATTCACAAGAACTATAAATAATATCAGAATGGAGTTGTGAGTGATGTAGGAAACTAATAATCACTGCTTGGAAATCCTAGACTCTAAGATTGGCAAACACTTTTAGAGAGACCTGGTGTCCTTACCCGTGGATTTAATAATGGTTGTACTTCTGATCAGACTCTTTGTGAGGTGAGTATAAAAGTGATTATGGTGGTTGTATATGATAGTTAGACCACACTTAAAAACACTATCTTTTTTTTTAAGATTTTATTTATTTATTTGACAGACAGAGATCACAAGTAGGCAGAGAAAGAGGAGGAAGCAGGCTCCCTGCTGAGCAGAGAACCAGATGCGGGACTTGCTCCCAGGCCCTGGGATCATGACCTGAGCTGAAGGTAGAGGCTTTAAACCACCCAGGTGCACCCACAAACACTATCTTTATAACAGATGTCATGAGTATCAGATAAATGAAAACATGCATAATAGAGGATGACATATTTTGGGTTGATACTCGTTTCATTCATATTTTATTATCTTGAAAACTTTTTGATTCAGTCTATTTTATTCAGAAAGACTTGGTTTATGCCACATAATTATGGATACAGAATGAAAAATGTTGAGCAAGGAATCCAGAAATATCTCTGTGACCTATACAGACTTTGTGACACATTTCATAGGAAGACTAGCTGGATTATTCTGATTATCTTTCTAAAAATTGAACTAAAAACTTATTTACATAAGGATATTTAACTAGAGAAAGACATATTGAGTTTTATGTATATTAAAGTAATGAGGGTTTTTATAAAGACAAGAGATACTTTGAGCAAACTGAGAAATAGTGAGATGTCTTTAGTTACAGGTGCATCACACAGTGATTCATCAAGTTTATACATTATACTATGCTTACCACAAGTATAGCTACCATCTGCCACCATAATATATTCAAATAAAAATTTTAAATAAAATATTTTACTCTCAGCTTAAAAAAAACCTTTCATTCTGAAACAAAATTACATTTAATATGAAAAATTTAGAGGCATTTTTTTTTCCAAAAGAAAAAAGAGAGATTGTTAGAATATGAATGGATCATACAGAGCAAGGGAGAATAAATAGACAGTAATTCATGTTGTGAAACGTGCCACAGTGACCTTGAATCCAAACGAGTTATAAAGCTAATCCTGATGAAGGTTGGCTCTGTGAATCATGTCTTTAAATCCCCATGAAAACTGCCTATTCCTTATTGTGCCATCCGTATTCTTATAACACTCGCCTCTGCCACCAATGAGCATGATTTCTTGCAATCAGAAAAACTAAAGAGAAACAAAAGTATACAATGGCAAATAGGTTCACAAAAGACATTGTGATCAATAAGGGGCAGGTGAACCTCATTAGGATATGCCCTTGAACTGAGTCTTCAAAGATGAATAAATGTCCAATTGTGACAGGAAGAAATACATTCAAGGCAAAAATATAGCCTAGATAAAATTACAAAACTTTCAGATTTAAAGGTCCACAACTATTTTAGAACAGCTGAAGCGGGAAGTACTAAATAGGGTATAGTAAAAGAGAAGTGGGAGGTAGACGCAAAAGCCTTTTGATTGAGTCACATACATATCTCATTCTGCAAGATTTAGATTTGATACTGAAGGTAATAAAAGGTTACAAAAGACTTTATTCAGGACATGGCATAGCTGGATTTGCATTTTAGAGAGAACATCTCAAGGAGAGAAGGATTAAAAGCAAGAAGGTCAGTGCATATACAGTTGATAATATTAATACAGGTAAAACATGATTTTGATACAGACAGCAGGTAAAAATATTAATTTCTTATAATCAATTGAACCTGATTTTTTATTAGATTTGAAGAGTGTAGGTGATAAAGTTTAAAAAGTTTCAAAGTGAACTATTTTCCTGGTAATGGATGAAAAGTTTAATACTGGGAAGGCGATAATAGATTAGGTCCTTGTCTGGGTTATACCTGTTCACATTGCACCTCTTAGCCTAGATCCTCACACCAAGAATCTTCTTGATTTTTGGCACATTCTTGATTTTTCTTGCTCTGCTACAAGAACTCTACAGAGTAGAAGATATGATGATTATATGCCAAATCTAACCAATTTTTCACTTTTAGTGTATCTTGGTCTTCAAAAATACTAACTGCAAACTGCTGAATTGACATGTCTGTTAAGGGTTCTACCCTTGACAGTCAAGTCAATGTGAGGGAGAAGACTGACGGCAAAGAGTTAGGATGTGGGCTGACACGGCTTGGCAGGTATGCTAAGTCTAAATAATGCAGGGTAGCAAGGAGAGAAATAGAAAATTATTCCTGTAGGGGGCGCCTGGTTGGCCCAATGGGTTAAGCCTCTGCCTTTGGCTCAGGTCATGATCCCAGGATCCTGGAGTCATAGGGCTCTCTGCTCAGCGGGGAGCCTGCTTTCCTCTCTCTCTGCCTGCCTCTCTGCCTACTTGTGATCTCTGTCTGTCAAATAAATAAATAAAATCTTAAAAAAAAAAAAAAAAAAGCGAAAATCATTCCTGTAGTGTAAACTAAAGCTGGTTGAGCTTCTTTCTTTCTTTCTTTCTTTCTTTTCATTTCTTTCTTCCTTCCTCCCTCTCTTTCTTTCTTTATTTCATTTCTTTCTTTTTTCTCCTTTCCTTCCTTCCTTCCTCCCTTTCTTCCTTTCTCTCTCTCTCTCTCTTTCTTTCTTCCTCTGAATCAAACTTGTTCCTAGTCTCAAGCCATAATCTTTGCATTCCCTTTACATGAAAGGTCTTGCCCTCAGATTTTCATATGATTTATCAATAAGATCACAGGACCATCGCACCTTATCAAGGACTCCCTCCTTCAACACCTTACTCAGGTAGCTTGGCTTTTTGTCATTCATCAACAAGAATTCTGTTGCTGTTTTTTAAAGTACATATTACTCTCTGAAATTATAGTCTTTCTTCCTTTTTTTACGTTATGCTTTCCCTTATTAGAATGTGAGGTCCATGAGAACAAGAAAATTGTTTTTTGTATTGACGCTGTGTTTTTCATGTTCAATAGCGCTTAGAATGATATATGTATACATCACAAGCTTCTGAATAGATTTACAAATGAAAGAAAAATAAGATATAGCTTAAATTTTGTGAGATATTTGCTTATAGATAAGAACTGAATGAGACTCTCCAAAAATAATTGTATTAACCCTGAAGATAAGAGGGGGACTACTGATATGCACTGGCAATTTGTGGATTGAGAGTAAATAACATTTTTTTTAGGATTGTAGAAAATAAATTAACTTAAAATTGATGAATAAAGAAATTGAAAGAAATAAGTTTCTATTGGGTAACAGGAACTATGTAGGTACCTAATGTATTTAACAGGCACTATGCTAGGTACCTAATATATTTAAACTCATATAATTTCCCAAGAACCATAATATATTTTTATAATTAATTCAGAATTATGTATTTTATAGATAAATATAAAGCATAAAGAGTTAAATTGTTAAAATTGATGTACTTACAGAACAGTGAAAAAATCACATGTAAAACAGAAAGCATTTACAAAACTCAATATTGACAAATATTTGTATCTCTTTGGCATGACAAATACAAAAGTTATTTGCATTTGGAAAATTATTTTTCAAAATACTGGTCACTAAGCTAAGAGGTAACATGTCTTTGTTGTTTTATATTTGTCTGCCATCCATAAAACTAGATTTGACTAACAATAAAAATTTCCACTGTTAAAATGCCTGCAGAAGCATTGTTCATGTTAAATTATAACCAGATACTCATACTTACATTGCTAGGCTATCAATAAAACAATTCAAAGTTTATAACACAGTTGTATATTGTACCTAGTGTCATTATTATGACGTATTATGCTACCTTGTACTATATCCTACTGTAATTCAGACATTAACTCATGTGACTACTATTCTTTATCTAGAAAAAAAGGTAGTATTCTCATTTCCTCCAAAAGCTGTAATTTGCATATTCCAGACTACAAAATATATCTATTTCCACAGTACTAGTTTCAATTATTTATTAGGATTCTTCATAATACACTGGTAAGCATATTTTAAATTAACTTGTGAAAATAAGCAAATATATAAATAAAATAAGCAAAGAGCTTCAAGTTAATAAAATTCTGGGACTTGCACTATGCTGTTTTAATAAAGCACCGAGTGACTGGCTATACAATAGTGTACCAGATTCTTCATCTATGATTCTCAAGCATGGTGAGGTAGTGGTTTACAATAGTATAAGTATGAAAAACAATTTTGTTTTTACTCCTCAAACTTTAAAAAAAATTATTCCTTAAAGATAAATTATTAGGCAAAAGAAATGGGATAATAAGGAGTTGTGGGAAGTAAAAGTGATTTTTTTAGGAGTCAAAGTTATCATTTGTATACATCAGGGTTAGAAATAGATACATGGCACCATTGTCATCCACCACACACACACACACACACACACACACACCACAAACACATACATCACATATACACCACACCACACACACATACACACTCTAAATCTTAAAAACACTACAGTCTTATAGAAAATAAAAAATAAAATCTACACCTAAGAAAACATACAGTTCAGATGTAGTCCTCCTATAAATATATTCCCAAATGATTGTTTTTTAAAATAAATAGTCTGGAAGATTAGTGGTATGGGGGAAAGGTAAGTGAAACAATGAGGGGCAGATGCCAACTCACAATTAAATGGTGCCAGGTCTGATTTTATTTGCTCAATCCTTTGGTCATCAAGAATCCCCTGTGAATGAGCAATTTCATGGTTAAGAACAACTGGCAAACACTGAAGTAAGTTATTTGTGGAATTCAACACTAACATCTAAATCTGTGGGAAAAAGCCAATGTAAAATGTATATGAATGATAATGAATATAATCTCGTCTTGTTTCTTCATTTGGTATAAGTGAGTAGCATTGATAAGGGATGCTAATATATATTACAAATGACACATTAAGTTTTCATGAGGAAATGTAATCTTTAGTTCCAGGAAATTTAAACTTATTATAATTAATTAATTAATGTATTTGGTTTAAAAACCTTAATCTCCATATTAATACCTCCATTGTAAGAATAAGTTGGGGATTCATAGAAGTAAAATAAAATACTCAATGTCACACATTAAACTGTGAGAAAGAAGATTGCAAAGCAGTTTAAAAATACTGCATAGCTTATTCTCTTTATACCACACTGATACAAAATTTCATAAAACCCTAAAAAATGTGTGTTAAAACACCTTCGAGTATTGCATTCAATTAAATGAACACTTCTTTTCATGTTTTTTCAATTGCAGAGAGACTGAAGTAATTGCATAAAGGACATATCTGCAGAATTAGAGAACAAAGAACAGAAAATGCTCTCTGAACTGCATATTCTAGTAGAGTATTTGCATATCTTCTATTTGTGGTTATTGGATACAAAAATGCATGGAAAAGACTTTGAAGGTTTTCAGAGGAGAGCAAATACAACAATAATGGAAAGTATGATGTGCACAGAAAGTGAAGAAACAGAAGTATCTTTTCTGAAAGGCCCATACAGATTTAATGACTGTCTTCAAACCCAGGGAAGGATTTGCTTGAGGATGGCTTCCATACTGCTTTACAGAAGAAAGCAACAGCAAATAACGGCTTTGAGAGCTTTAAAGAACAGAATGCAGTGTTCCATGCTGCATCCATGCTGCACAGGATAACTATAATTAAGCCATTAGAATTGAAATGTTTTCCTGTTTCTAGAATTCTTCAGAGAATAGTAAAGATGCTGAAAAGAATATATGGAAGAAGATAAAAGACTGTAGTTGAGGAAACAGAGGTTCTGGTTTTAGTTTTACACCTACCTGCATGATTTTGTGTAAGGCATTTCATTGGTCTGAATTTTAGATGCTCATTTGAAGAAAGGATAAGGATGGAATACAATGGTAGCTTTTGATCTTTTTGAGTCATAAACAGTTTACAGATTTGATGAAAGTCATGTCTCCTCTCTCCAGAAAAATGTCTTGCAGTTCCAATGCCACTTTTAATTTGAGGAATGTAGTAAAGCCCCACAGTTTATTGATGGGTCATCTCTAGAGATTCCTACTAGTAAATAATTTCTGGCTCAAAATATACAATTACATGAAATTCTGGAATCACCCTTTTGTATTTCTTCTTCTTCCTCATCCTCCTCCTCCCCCTCTTCTTCTTCTTCTTCTTCTTTTTTTAAAGAGAGAGAGAGAGAGAGCTTGCAGTTGGAGGGACAGAGGGAGAGAGAAAATCCCAAGCCGGCTTCACACTCAGTGCAGAGCCTGAGGCAGGGTTTGACCTCACAACCTCTAAATCATGACCTGAGCTGAAGCAAGAGTTGGATGCTTAACTCATTGAGCCACCCAGGCACTCTCATACTTTTGTTTATATGTTATCTCTATCTGGAGTTTACATGCATATTTGCAGATATCTCTTTTATCTAATAATATATAAGCAAAGCTCCCACCATCTTTTGTAAAGAAGAGTAGCAAAATAATTGCTAATAATTTCCTTGGAACAAGAGGGCAGAAACACTTTAACTTGCACTGACTCCCTTAGTGTTTGGCATCGAGTTTGATATAAAACAAATCCTTCAAAAATATTTGCTGCTCAATATTTCATGATACCTTATTTTGATTAAAACACTATGTTTTAAAGAGTTATAAGATAAAACTTTAATAATTTATCTTCTTTTTTCAATTAATCCACATGTCTCTTGAACTAAAAACACTGAATAAATTGTCATTAGTGAATTTTATAATAAATTGAATATAAAATTTTGAAATCACCATTACATAAATATTTAATCAATGTTTTCTTGGATCTCATTTATTCAGTTTAATGCTTCAATTTGAAAATCTCTACTCTGGATGTCTGGGTGGCTCAGTGGGTTAAGTCTCTGCCTTCAGCTCACATCATGATCTCAGGATCCTGGGATCAAGCCCAGCACTGGGGTCCCTGATTAGCAGGGAGCCTGCTTCTCCCTCTCTCTCTGCCTGCCTCTCTCTGTGTCAAATAAATAAATAAAATCTTAAAAAGAAAAGAAAAGAAAAGAAAATCTCTACTCTGCTATTTTTTTTTCTTCCCTTTTTTTTTTTTTTTTAAAGATTTTATCCATTTGACAGACAGAGACCACAAGTAGGCAGAGCAGCAGGCAGAGAGAGGGGGGGAAGCAGAGAGCCCGATGCGGGGCTTGATCCCAGGACCCTGGGATCATGACCTGAGCCAAAGGCAAAGGCTTAACCCACTGAGCCACCAGGTACCCCTAGCATCCGGGATTGAGTCCCGCATTAGGCTCCTTGCTCTGCAGGGAGTCTGCTTCTCCCTCTGCCTCCCATTCTGTTTGCCTGTGCTTGCTCTCTCTCCCTCCCTCTCTCTGACAAATAAATAAAATCTTAAAAAAAAAGAATTTGTATAAAATGGATATTATTTTTCCTTTAATATTATTTTTTCCTTTTCTATTTGATAGAATTCAGTAAAAATATTTGGCCCTTGGGTTTTCTTGTGAGGAAAATGTTTGACTATTAATTCAATGTCTCTCTTAGTCATTGGTCAAGAGTTTTGAATTCTTCTTCGGTCAGGTTTAGTGTTTGTGCCTTTCTAAGAATGTCTGTTTCATCTTGTTCTTTGATTTGAAACATCAGTTTCAAATATAGTATTTCAACATAAAAATACTCATAATGCTTCCTTAAAATCATTTTGATTGCTTTAAGGTCAATAGTAATGCACTCTACTTCATTCTTGATTTTGGTAACTTGAACCTTCTCTCTCTTTATCTTGGTGAACATAGAGGTTTGTCAATCTTGTTGAACTTTAAAAAAATACTTTAAGTTCTACTGATTTTCTCTATATTTCTGTTTTAAATTTTATCAATTTCTGCTCTGATCTTTATTATTGTTTTCTTTCTTTTGGGGGTTTTGCTTATTTTCTCAAGGTCTTTATTTATTTATTATTTTTTATAAACATATAATATATTTTTATCCCCAGGGGTACAGGTCTGTGAATCGCCAGGTTTACATACTTCATAGCACTCACCATAGCACACACCCTCCCCAATGTCCATAATCCGACCCCCTTCTCCCAATCCCCCTCCCCCCAGCAACCCTCAGTTTGTTTTGTGAGATTAAGAGTCACTTATGGTTTGTCTCCCTCCCAATCCCATGTTGCATCTCCACTTCCTCATATCAGGGAGTTCATATGATAGTTGTCTTTCTCTGATTGACTTATTTCTCTTCTACTCTGCTATTTTTAATGGCATTGTTATATTTTTCTTTCATAATCAGATTACTTTCATCTTTTATAGTTATCCTTCTTTTGTTTCCTAATTTTGTTATTTTCCAAGGCTCTATTTTGGACCATTATTTGTTTTGACATCTTCCTTTTTCATAGAGAGTTCATGCATTTCCACTTTTTTTTTTTTCCACATTGCACATTTATATTTGTAATTTGGCCTTATTTCACTTTAGCTCTGGAACTATGAACTTCACATACTGCCAAAATAAATAACTAATTGCACAGCACAACAAATGAATATATTGTGCTCTTTGCAACTTGAAATGTTGCTTGTGATACTTGATTCTTCCATAAGTGGTTCCCAGGCTCTCCAGGAAGATGTCGTGTCCACAGGATCATCTTCATCTGCCCAGCCCTCAATAGGAGAGAGGGAGTAAGAAAAATGTAAACAATAGACCTGGATGAAAGCTAAGTGTTTTCAGTCCACGTTCTATTGGCCAAAACCTGATCACATAATTTCACCTTCCTAGGAGGGAGGAGGAGGGGCACAGATAATTTAGCTTTGTATTCAGGAAGAAAAGAATGATTTGGTGAACACTTAAGAGACTTCAGAACATTCGTCCTGGATCCTTTAAGTAATCCATGTTCTTCCAATATTGTTTGACATCCAGGTTTATTGAAGGTCTTGGTAAAGGATAATTTGATACCTCTGCCTAAAACTTCAAAGAGAAATATGCCTTGGTTTAAAAAACAGTATCAAATGAAAAATGCATAAAACCATAAATTTTCAGTAATTAGGGCCAATCTTCACAATTGAGACTTTTTGAAATATATAAGGCATTTACTTCCAAGAAATTCAGAGGTAACCAACAAATTGAGATTGTTTCATTCCTTGCTTTCCCATTGTGGTAATAACCCATGTACACAGATAGTCTTACCATTTCCCTCTACTTTATTAAAGCTTGGACAGGCTTCTTCCTGACTCTAGGCTACTGACTTCCTTTCTCTTAGAACATTTATTTTAGAAAATTTGTAATTGAAAATTTTTTTTCCTCTACGCTTCTGAAATGTAAATCTTTCTAAAAAGTCTCTTACCAGTTTTACAACCAAAGACTGTTTCTTAAGGAGCTGGGAGCCATCTTTCTGAAATGTAATCATTAAGGAAGATAAAGCTTCTACCTTCCAGTCTAACTCCATGTTGTAAAACTCCTTCCTATCGTGAAGACAGATGAAAACTTACTTTTCTTTTTTAGGGTAAAAGCAATTAGCAATAGAAATAACCTACTATCCTCTACCCCATATCTTAAAAACTCTCCCATATATTTTTTTTCCCCCAACAGATTAGAGTTCGGACTGCATTTTTCCCCTTCACCATGGCCAGAGTCTTTAATAGTCATCCTCATCTGTTCAACTTTTCAGGTTTAATTTTTGCTTGTATTTGTCTGGGAACATTCCCAAGTGTTATCTACTTTACTTGCTGTTCAGATTTTTGCTGCTTTTAACTGTTCATATGATCTTTAACTTTATTTTTAATCAATTCTAAAGCTGTTTATATCCACTAATCTTGTTAAGTCTACCAGAGCATCCACTAAGCCACAGTCTTGCACATAACCAAGCTTGTGGTGTTGCTAGTATTATCAAGACTCGCATTGTCAAGACTTCTTCTGTCTCATATCAGCTGAGACAGCCATGAAATCTGTTTATGGCTCCAGACTTCCTGCCCCCAACTCTGCAGAATTTATCTGCACTTATTCCTTCTACCTCTTCAAACTCAGAGAAGTTTTTGAATAATTACAGATACTTAGGTTTTTTCACTCTGCTTTCATTTTTTTTTTTTTTCCTATGGTTTTTGGCCTTGTAAGATTCAACTGATTGCTTTAGCTCAACCTATTTTCTATTTTGGATTAGCTGACTTGCCTGACCTGACATGGGTGAGGGATGAGGTACTTGGGTTAAGCTTTCTCACTGCAGCATACTCACTTTCTTTTCCCAGTTCCAAAACCACACTAGTTGCAAACATTTTCCTAAATTTTTGGAGGGGTGATTTACTTTCTTTATATTAGTGAGCCTTCACTGAATTTTTTCATAAATAAATAATCTGAATCTGGCCTAATAAATAAACTAATTCATAATACCCTTTATGCATTACAACAGGGACCCTCTCCATCTTCCACTTTTTGTGACACCCTTACTCTAGACCTTGGGTCCTTGAGGCAAGTACAAGAAAATAACAGTTTGTTTGTTTTTTTTTTCTCAGTCATGTTAGAGTCAGCTTTTTCTCAGAAAATATAATGCCATAGTATGTCAATCCAGATCCACACATCAAAGTGAACACATATTTACACATCTTGGATGATTTTTATTATGAAAAATTCCAATTTTTCAACAGGTAGGAAGAAAAGGATATTAACCCCCCAAGCATACATCATTCAGATTAAAAATGATCAACATTTTTCTGAACTTGTTTTGTCTCTTATTAATTTCTTCCTTCTTCCCTTATTTTCCTTTATTTTTCTAAGCAAATTTCAGAATTTCATAGCCTTTCACTCATTGTATGCTTATAAACTATAGGGTAGGGCAGCTGGATGGCTCAGTCATTTCAGTGTCCAATTCTTGGTTTTGGCTCAGGTCTGATCTCTAGGGGCTCTTTATCCGCATTCCAGCTCTTGATCCACAATCCAGCTCCACATTTGGGGAGGAGTCTGCTTAAGATTCTCTCTCCCACTCCCTATGCCCTTCCCCTTACTCAAACTCTCTCTCAAATAAATGAATAAATCTTTAAAAAATAGGGTGATTTTCTTACATAATCTCAGTGCCATTATTATACCAAACAAAATTTATAGTAACTCCTTAGTATCCTTAGTATCTTATCTCTTTGATGAATCCTTGATAGACTTTATTTAAATTTTCCTAGAGGTTGTCACAAGGTTAGGTTTAAAATGAATTTTTTAGAGCTCTAATGAAGGCAGTGGCATGCCTGGCTTATTTGACTGCTGGAGTAGATCATTTTTTAACATCCACCTTATCTACATGACACATTTTTTTCAGAAATAATAATAAGGTAAAACAAGTGGCAATAATGACCAGAGAAATGCAGAGTGAAAATTTTATTTTATGGAATTTCTTATGCATGAAATAATGGCAAAAGAATAAATATATATGTATAGTAAAGTGGAAAATAATGGAAGGGCTCGATCCCAGGACCCTGGGATCATGATCTGAGCTGAAGGCAGAGGCTTTAATCCACTGAGCCACCCAGGTGCTCCAGAATTAATACTTTTTAATTGCACTTCTTTTTTCTAAGATTTTATTTATTTATTTGACAGACAGAGATCACAGAGAAGTAGGCAAAGAGAGAGGAGGAAACAGGCTCCCTGTTGAGCAGAGAGACCAATGCAGGGCTGGATCCCAGGACCCTGGGATCATGACCTGAGGCAAAGGCAGAGGCTTTAACCCACTAAGCCACCCAGGCACCCCAATTGCACTTAAAAAAACAAAAAAACAAAAAACAACAACAAAAAAAAACAATCATGCCTATGTATTCATCTATTGCACTGATAGACAATATGGCAATTTTTGTTTTTGAGCCTTCCTTACCTTACACAGGTTTGTCAATGACTTCTTCAAAATTGATCTACTTCACATCCAATAGATATTATTTGCAGAATTATCAATCCTTTTTCTCTCCTTGTTGCTCAAAAAAAGCATCTTATTAATTTTAATTTTGAAAGCATTTTAATTTTCAAAAGTGTTCTTTCACCTGAAGTAACATATGCAAGTTGTTAAGAAAAGTCCTAAATATAAGTTTTGGAGAGAGTCATAAAAATTTACTTGGGAATCTCTTATAGTGTTTCATTTTTATTCTCATAATTTTACCATTAAAATATCTGAAGCAAAAATAAACATCATAAAATTTAATTATATTTATTAAAAACTTCTGAAGTTATTTTTCTTCTATAATAATTATTTTAAAATGGCTGAGTGATAGCAAACACTAGCATTATTGATTCATTAATTTAGAATGAGTATCAGTTTTTGATGAAAATATTCAAGGTATTACAATATTTCTTTTGATGTCTTTGACAGTATAAAATGAGCATCTTTTGTCAGTTCTCTGAGCATTCTTCTTTGAAATTTGATTCTACTATTCTTTGGAAGGTTCCATTTTCTTACTTTTGCACCTGCATAATTAATGGTGTTCTCCACAATTTTCATGAACCAATTTTCAAAGAATGGTTTCAAAGCTTTAAGGCTGATTCTGGCTGTTTGTGAATGCATTTTGCTTCTGATCAACCTCATTTAAAATTTCACATTGTGGAGAAATGATAACTCACAAAAGAAAAATTGCATATATGTCTTTCAAAAATAATAATTACATATGTGTGTGTATATACATATATATGTATATCCACTTTGGAGACACAAAATGCACTGAAAGAAGGTCAAACAGTTATGAATTCTTAGGAACTTATTCTCAGGATGAACATGGCATAGCTGTGTTTCCAAAGCAGTGGGAGATGTCTGTTATAACTACAGAAATTCTCTGTATTAACATCCATATAAAAATACTCTGTATTGATGTTTATTAAAGAATAAGTATTACAAATGTCATAAGTTGGGGCTTATAGAGATATTACTGAATCTAAACATAAAACAGCAGCGATTGTTTAGAACTTAGGCTAATGAAAGATATTTTCCACGATTGTTTAGCATTGTTGGCTCAGGGTGCTAATAAAAAGAAGACTGACTTTTAGTCAGCGTTATTATTGTTTTCAATTTTTCTACAGACATAGTACCTGTCTGCTTATTGTCTTTCCCCAGAGTAAACTGTTCCTACTACCCGACTCTTGACCTATAACTGAATGAAGATTCTTAAGTCTTCATGCATTTTTTACTGTGGGAAATTGGAAAGGGTGAATTAAGGAAGCTAGCCTCTCTCTCATTTAGCACTTGCAAAAATCCCTGTTGCTGTCTTGCATCTCTTCTGCACGGAGTCCATTTCTTGCACTGAACCCTGACTTTGTAAAAAAACAAATCTGTTTACAAATCCTCCAGTTGCTTTCTTTTGCTTATAGAGTAATGCTTTTAATTCATTAACCTGGTGTAGCATTTCTCCTGACTACCCCCCACCCCAACCCACCACAATCCTCACTTACCCACTCTCAGAGCACAGGGCCCTCTGCCTGCCGTGCACCAAATTCTTTCTATGAACCCTCCTATGAGGCCTTGTATATGTTGTTTCTTTTTTTTCTTTCAAGTTCTTGGTGATTTGGAGTAGAGAAGTTAAGATCATTTTTTAATAATTTAAGACCCAGAAAAATACCTACTTATCTCAGAATGTTCCTGACATCTCTTATGCGAAATGCATTTTTCTGAGTCGACATTTTAGGATGATTTCTTATTTCCCTTTAAAATCTCCAGTGTGAGAAATATGTCCACCATATGTTCAGGTAATGGTTTAAAAAAAAAAAAGTATAAAATGGGGTTATACTGGAGCAAAACACATTTAAATCTGTTATGAAAATTTTCAGAGATGATTTAAAGACAAAAATTAGTAACTATGTCCAATTCTAGAGAACTTATCATAATGTAAATGATTATATTTTCCATAAGAAGGTTAAAAAAATTTAAAAAAAGGATTCGTTAAAACTTCCTTCTGATTTCCAGGGCTTTAGAGAAACAACACTGAAGTTTCGCGAACATGGGTAGGTAAGATTTTGTTTTTCCTCTGTTTGAAGTTGTCATTTCTATCAAGTTAAAAGAAACTGTGTGCTCTATCTGTTTCTCAAAATTTTTCTGAAGGTATTAATGTAGGAAAAATGTAAAAGGTAAATGGGAATGATTATTTTCAGTTAGCTATAGTTTCTTTTCTTACCTCACAATTGGAATAGTGGTTGGAATTCCCATGTTTAATTGCATACAATTTAGAAATTCAAATTTTCATCACCTATGAAGCATAATGGACAAATGCATTATATTAAAATAACACTTTTTATACTTTTATAAGTATAAAATAATTCATAATCATGGAAAAGATAAAATACAGGCAAGAACATTAAGTGTTACTCATAAGCCAAAGGGAATATTATATATATATATAATATATTATATGTAGGTATTTCTTTTTCTTTTTTTTAAAAGATTTTATTTGTTTATTTGATACACAGAGAGAGATCACAAGTAGGCAGAGAGGCAGGCAGAGAGAGAGGGGGAAGCAGGCTCCAGCCTGATATGGGGCTTGATCCCAGGACCCCGAGATCCTGACCTGAGCTGAAAGCAGAGGCTTAACCCACTGAGCCACCCAGGCACCCTATATAGGTATTTCTTTTACATGCAATATGTATTTGTTTTTTTCTGAAACTTCTAACACATTTCATGCAATGAACTTTGGGCTACAGATATACCATGTTTTGTGTTTCATTTTGATATTAACCCAATATTCAGTGCTCACATTCAATGCTTTGAGTGTAAACTGAGTAAGTTTTTATTGTCAGCAAATTGATTCTTGTAATTATCCTTTAAATTAAAAAGTATGCTTTCTTGTTGTTCTGTATCTCTTAATAATTTAAGGATCATGACGACTTCTGAGATTCTATTGAAAACTATTGATCTTTTCCTCACCAATTAGCAGAAATGCACATAGATATAATTCTTCACATGCATTATCAAGATACCCATGCACACATTGAAATAAATCCATTAATGAATCCCTTAAAATCTTTGGAAATGAAGGTAAGGAAAGACCCTTATGGCATAGTCCAAAATATCTCCAAATTAAATCCAGAAAAATTGTATTAACTACATAATTTATAAGTAATATATTTTCTTTGTTGCTAGTTTATTATTTGGAGGAAATAGGTAGTAGTATTTAAATCATATTCACCAATTCTTAATTGTATCTGAATGTACCCAAGGCAGACATTGTTACATATTATTTCCAAGGTTTTAGTAGATATAAATTCTCATCATATTATACATTCATATGAGTATACATATAGACATGAAAATAAACATGCACACTCTCTATGCCATCTTAAGTTCAGTGATGATGGTTATTCTCCCATTTAAAGTTATTATGGCCTCCGTTCTTGGTAACAGATATTAACAGGAAACAATGGAATTTTCCTGATGAGATAGTTTGGTTTTAGAAGTGTTTTAGAAAACAAGTAAAGTGCAAAGTTTCACTAGGTCCCTCAAATAAAAATGATGTAAACCCGCAGATGACAGTTTAATGGGTTTAGGCAGGAGGATGGGGCTATATAATATTAAGATAAATGGTGTTGAATCTCATGGATAGATTCGGTTACTGACTCTACAGATCAATAATGGCAATCATGATGATGATTTACTGTTAAGGAAACATATTTTGGTGGTATCTAGGGCTTGTCTGACAATGCATATTCAAAAGACATATTGAATGCCCTGAAATGCTAGCCTTGTCACTGATGATTTTAGTATTTTTTTTTTGGAAATGCAGTTTAAAAAAAAAAAAAAAAGACTTTTTTTTTTTCTTTTTAAAATTATTGGGCTGGATAAAAATACTTAAGTTATATCAATTGTAGCTGAAGATTTTAGCATGTTTCAAAATATGACACTAACATTAAATTGCATTTCAGCCAGGAGGTCTAATATTAATCTTTATTATTTTAAAAGCAAACTCAGTATAGATGAGGAAATAAAATAGTTTCACCTCTATTTACTACATTACAAAGAGAAAAGGTGACGTTGAAAGATTTTCATTATTGTAAAATTGCAAAATGGTACATTGTGTTCTATTTGGGGAGGGTATCAAGATTTCATGAATCTGGGCGCCGTTGCAACCATTATGAGAACACTCATTGACATCTTTGCTATAAGAAAAACGGCACTTTTGCTCTGGACATAAAATCAAGTAATTAAAGGCTACCTCCTTTCCTAGAACACATGTCCTTACAAGCGCTGGGATCTTCACTATTTTGTTCACAGATGTACATCAAACCTGTATTAGAAATATGTCTAATATATTAAACACTCAAAGATATTTGTTGAAAGAATATATCATGATGATGATTTCCTGTTACTATATATTCATTAAAACTGAGGTCCTTATCTTCAGATTCTCTACACTTTATGGGTTTTATAGAAATTTGTTTTATTTTGGGCCCACTGAGATTGCCCAAATCACATCGATTTTCATGTGTGTGGGAATGTGTATGTGTTTTGCAAATAAAATGTTGATTAACTTTTATTTACTTATTCACATTCTCTATCCTCTCCAAGAATAATTATAAAGGACTCTGGACAGTTTTTCTGCCTTTGATTCCACTTTGCTTGTAGGGTACATTCTTTTCCAGAAATTCTTGCTGTCTAAGAGGGATTAGAGTGTTTAAAGTGTATGAGGGCAAATGCTGGGTTGCAATTTTAACCTTTTGTTATGAAATGCTGTTCAATTAAATTTCAGCTTTCAATCAATCAATTTAATATTATAATTCCTTCAATTCCATTAAATTGCTAAATCCCACTAAATTCTTTTTTTTTTTTTTTACTTAAAAGTTGATTAATTTCTGAGCTCATAAAATCCTTGGTTATTAATATAGTGAGGGTATGATTTTATTCATAATTCTTCGGTTGGGATGAGGAAACTGAGGCTTTAAAATTTAGGAAACGAGCTCAAGGTCACAAATATGATGTACTTTATGCTTTGAAATGGTTCCTGAGACTTTAATTTTCAGAAGCTTAATATAAAACATTTCATGCATGCAGGAAATTATGCCTTCATATCTCTTTTGGGAAAGGAAAAATTACAATTGAAAATATTTCTCATTCAGATAGCCTGATTCTATTTGACATTTTAACTGTACTATCTTTAACCCATATAATGAATGGATTAGGTAATTACATTACTCTATAGATTCTATTAGCATAGGCAGACATTAGAATTTGGGAAACCAATTTGGCTGGTAAATTAGAAGAAGAAGTTAGTTGAAATAGCCTGAGGAAAATGAAAAATAGAATTCTTGTATGTTAAGTCACAGGTTACAAAATTAGAAGTCTACATTGTTCTTTGTTAAAAAACCTATCTCTTTCACATGATAATACACACTACCACATTTTATACAAATTCACTGTAGAACATCATACTTTTCCTTCTTGTTACTTGATATTATAATTCTTTCCCTTTAATGTAGTTAATAAAATGGTTGAGATTCCATAGTTCTTTCTCATGTCCCTTTTTATTATAATACACCATCACTTGAGAATGGGTGCTAGATGAACTCCACCTCTTGGATTTTTTTCACCTGAATATGCACATCATATGGTAATAGAGTAGCTTGCTGTCTGTTGGCTCTGTGGCCACAGCTGTGATGATCAGAAGTACCATATGTTTGTAAGAGATGCTGAATATTTGATAAGTATTCATTTGTAAAATGAAAACCAAAGCAAACAAAGGACCTTTTAAAAGATGTTTTAAATTAATTGAAAAATTCTAAATGAATCTTATACTTCAAATAATAGTCATCATGCTTATAGAAAACTTGATGCCATATAACTTATATGAGATTCTCTTCTGTCCTTAGGAAAATCTTTACAACTCCATTATTTTGATTTCTTACCACACTAGATGCATGGCACATAGTTCACAAAATGTAAACTCAGATATGTGTTTGACATACAATGACAGAGCTAGAAGGGCCCACATTAAAAAACTATATATATATATATATATAATAGCCAAGAATAAACTTCTAGGCTCTCATAAGAGCTACCATGGAATGAGCATTAAATACACATTTCACTAATAACTCATTTTGTCCTCAAACTCTCTATATTAGGAAACTGAAAGCTCCATATTGTGACGTAGCTCAAATCCGTGACCAGGAAGTCTGAATTCAGAACCCATTTCCTAATGGTTTTTGTTGATTGGTTTTAGACTAGGAATTGTAATAGAGGCTATATAATTAATATTACAAGCTCAATAAGCATTTTCATAATTACTTTAATATCTGTTTTTACTCAATCTTTTGTCTGAGTTTCACACGTTTAAGACTATTCCAGAAATAAAATGATGCTTAATGTCAATTGCTCAGAGTTCATGAATGTATGTATGTTTTTAATTATACAAAAAGCAAAAATAATTGTATTAGCAGTGTATGCTGATTAGCAGAGTTCTTCAGCAGTGCCATGACTACCAGTATTTTACTAGCCAAGAATCTAATATTACAGATGAATTAACAGAAGTGAAAAAAAAGCAACTTTCCTTCATGTGTAAGATGCTTTAAAATGTTCATTTCTGTTTAGCAATTATGAATAAATTAATTTTAAAATGGTGAACACTTTGTAATCTCAATAGATCAATTAACCTAATTACTTTAAGAAAGTGAATAGTTGTTTAACTACATTAGGGGTTACTTTAGATGTGGGTTTGTTCAGAACAAGTTTATGAATAAAATCCATTTCTAAAATATGAAGTCCATGGAAATAATCCAAGTTAAGATCTCAAAGCTAACTAAGTAGACTACTAATAAGAACTCTCATATTAGCTAAATGGAATTATTCAGAGGTAAGCAACATTATCTGAAATTTCCAATCCCTCAGAACAGCAGCAATAGGATATTATTTTCAGATGTCTGATTCATTGCCAGAAGGATCCACAACATATCTCTATTCTGTGGTCATTGCATTCTTGAGACTTCTGTAGCATTTTTGTTAGGGCATTGGATTGTTTTACCTTAAAGAAGAGAATATAATTGGATTATTCATACAACCTATGGACAACTTTAAGTATATACTTAAATTGTTAGTGGATGACTTGTGTCATCTAATCTTTTTTACATACTTGTTCTTTATGTTTTTTAACATTGTTTCCTTTTTAATGCATTTAGTTTTATTATTTATTTATTAATGTATTTATTTAAAATACATAAGAATCAGATTCTTTTTCCTTCATCCTTGTGACTCTCACTAAGTAGTTCTTGGGTGTGAGTCAGGGGTTTGCATTCCTAACAAGTCCCAGGTGATGCAAGTGACTTAGGTGTTGTACTTGGAGAAACACTGACATATCATATTTCAAGTGTCCTGGATTGATTACTGACTTAGCAGTCTGCACTTGATCTTAGCCAAAGGGCTGAGAAGTGATGACTTAGCAGTCTGTTCAGAAAAAATTCCTTGACCTGACCTTTATTTTTACCTTTGATATGTACATATAGGTTAATAATGACATATTTGAGATTTGGGTCTTAATACTGTTTACAAAGACGGGGGTGGGGATAAGAAGATGTATATTCTGTCTTGCCTCTGGTCTACGGAAGGAAGGAAGAATGGAAGAGTTAGACAAGGAAGCTTGTCTCTAAGTAGACGTTTATCCATGGAGTTGAGACTGGAAGGGGACAACTGAAATTTAGAATCTTGTAGGAAAATGTACCTCAGGACAGACTTATGCCCAAGGTAATAGCATGATCCCAGATATTTTGCATGTACAATCATGATACAGATTAATAGAATAGAAATTGTTATTAGGTTTCTGTAAAATGGGAGGGACTTGGATATTCCACAGGTTTTCTGTACACCCCAGCATCATAACTACATAGAGGATAGAATAACTTTCTATGTAAAGCAAAGTAAGACTGAGAGAGTATAAGGCCTAAGACAACCCCATTGAATTTTCTAATTTTCTGTAATCCCAAAGTGTTTCACAGCTAGGAGAGAGAGGAAAAAGAGAAAGAGAGAGAATTAATGGCAGATGTTGAAGGATGCTTCTGAGATGCACTCATTTATATATAAAGATCAGGTGGAAAAAGGGACACCTCAAATGATGCTTGAAGGATAAAAAATAAAAAGCAGATAGAAAATATCACACCTTTCTATAACTTGTACTGCCAAAACTCCTTTAGGGTTTTTCTTTTATTATTGAAGTATAGTTGACATGCAAGGTTATATTCATTTCAGGTGTATAACATAGTGATGTGAAAACTCTACATATGACTTAATGTGTAGTCACCATCCTCATGACATGAGATTATTACAGTATTACTGATTATTTTCCTATATTGTACTTTCTCCTTTTCATGACTTGCTTATTTTATAACCAGAAGTTTGTTCCTTTCAATCCCTTTCACTTAGTTTTCTTATTTTCCTATGACCTAAAAATATCTTCAGTCTTCTTCAAAATTCAGAGGCTCAAGATGACACAAACTTAAAGAAATAAAACTTTCACTACCTGGTGGAGTTGGACTTTGAAACAAAAATAAATTCATTTATAGAAGAATAAAAATAATAATATTTATTGAATGCCTACAGTTGTGTCTTACAAGGACTCAACATTGTATCTGAGAGAATTAATAAAAATGAGTGAATATATTGAATAATGATATGGACAGAATATTTATGATTACAGATATGCTCTTTTCTTTCTTCATTTTTTCCAATATATTGATTGAATTCATACTCTTTATCAGAAAATTGCTTTGGAAGAGATGAGTGAAAAAATCATGATCTCTTAGAGATTACATGTTCTCTTAGAGATTACAATATAGTAGAAGAAATGCAAACTGCAAAGAAACAATCAAACAATTGGATGGTCACCAATGCTATGCAGATAACTTTAAGTTGGATAATATGTTAGAGTATTGGAAATGCTATTAGAGTAGGATGGTAAGAAGATATATTGACATAATGTTAGCTTTTGCTTCATAATAAACTATCTCCAAATTAAGTGAATTAAAACCATAACCATCTCTTTAATTTCTCAAACTATGATATGTCTATCTTATTGTTGGTTTAGGCTTTCCTATGTGTCTGCAGTCAGCTGAAGAACTGGCTGGGGTTGGATTATCATGAAAGCTCTTTCTCATACCGATGGAAGTTTGTAGACTGTTGGCCAATGGAACAAGAAATACTGGCTATATGTCTCTGGCCTTCCATAAGCTACTCTGATCTTGTTTACATGCCATAGAGTAATCACAGTGATTCTAATTGTCATAGAATAGAGAGCTGCAGAGTGCAATTGGAAAGTTTGCTTGTACAACATTTGTTATTATGTCAAGTCCCATGGCCAGTTCCAGAATCAGTGTGGGAAGGCACTACCAAAGAACATGTATATAGAAAGGGGAAGTTTTGTTTTGTTTTGGGCATGGGCCAGGATGGCAGGATAGGAGGCTCCTGACTTTCCCTCCTCCTACAGATGCACTGAATATACAACTAAAACATCAATTCCCTCTGAGAGAAATACAGGAACTAGTTGAATGAATCCTATACATAAGGTGACTGAGAAGATATCTACACTAAAACAGGTAAGAAAGACCAAGATACACAATAACCATAAACCCCATCCCCAGTATGACACCTTACAATAGAGAGGAAATCCCACACTCCCAGTTTCTCTGCAAGGGGTAAAGAGTTTGTACCACACAGAAAGCACCTAAACTTTTAAGACTCATCACTTTCTTCACCTATCCCCTCCAGGTTCCTCATAGGAAGAGCAGGCAAAAATGTCCATCTCTTAGTCTTTCCCTGGAAGAGAATTGACTACAATTTTAAAAAACACTTACCTCAGGGCCTCTGGGTTGCTAAGTTGGTTACACCTCCAAGTCTTGGTTTTGGCTCAAGTCATGATCTTAAGGTCTTTAGATGGAGCCCCACATCCTGTCTCTGCAGTCATCAGGAAGTCTACTCCTGTCCCTCACCCTGCTCACACTCTATTTCTCTTTCTCTGTCTCTAAAATAGATAAATAAAATCTTTAAAAAATAATAAAATGAAAAATTAAAAAAAATGAACATTCACAAAATCAATAGAAATTAAACATCAGTGTGCCTGGGTCGCTCAGTGGGGTAAGCATCTGCCTGGGTCCTGGGATCCAGTCCTGCATTCAGCTCTCTGCTCAGTGGGGGAGCCTGCTTCCCCATCTTTCTGCCTGCCTCTTACATTTCCAAATAATTTCTGAATAACCAATGGTTATGTTTCTGAATAATTTTCATGACATGTTTCTGAATAACCAATGGCTGAAAGAATAATCAAAAGGGAAAGAAAAGATATCTTTAAAGAAATAAAAAGAGAAACACAACATACCAACTTTATGGGATCAGCAAAAACAATTTCTTGAAAGGGAAGTACACAACAATAAAAAGCAATTTAGCTTTACATCTCAAGGAACTATTAAAAAGAAGAACAAACTAAGTCCAAAGTAAGTAGAAGGAAGGAAATGATCAGAATTGGAGTGACTACCAGTGAAATAAAGACCAGAAAGACAATAAAAATATGTCAATGAAACTAAGAGCTAGGTTTTTGTTTTTAAAGATAAACAACATTTACAAGTCTTTAGCTAGACTAATGAAGGAAAAGAAAGAGAAAATCCAGGTAAATAATATCAGAAATGAAAGGTGAAACATTCCAACTGCTACTACACAAATGCTAAAGATCATATGACATTATTTTAAGCAATTACATACCAGCAATTACAATAACTGAAAAGAATTGAGTATATTCCTAGAAACATAGAACCTAACAAATCTGAATCATGAAGAAATAGAAAATCTCGAAAGACCTTTTATGAGTAAGAAAATTGCCTCAGTAACCAAAAGCTTCCCAACAAAGAGAAGACCAGGGCCAAAGAGCTTCACTGGTGAATTCTACAAAACAACTGAAGAAAAATTAATACCAATCCTTCTGAAAATCTTCCAAAAAAACTGAAGAGGAGGGAGCCCTTCCAAATATATTTTACAAGGCCAGCATTTCCTTAGTACCAGAGACAGATAAGGAAACTATAAGTAAAGAAAACTATAGGTCAATACTCCTGATGAACAAACATACAAAAAGTTCTCAAATAAAGAATTAGCAGGCATAATTCACCAGCACACTAAAAGGTTCATACACCATGATCAAATGGAATTCATTCTTGGGATACAAGGATGGTTCAGTGTATGCAAATCGATAAATGTGATAAACCACATTAACAAAATGGAGAATAAAAATCATATGATTATCTGAGTAGATACAGAAAACACACTTGACAAAGTTCATTATCTCATGGTAAAACTCTCAACATAGTGGGTTTGGAAAGAACATACATAATAAAGACCATAAATGGCAAGCCCACAACAACATCATACTCAATAGCAAAAAGCTGAAAGGTTTTCTTCTGAGATCAGGAATATAACAACGTGCTTATTCTTAATTTTTTTTAAGATTTTATTTATTTATTTGACACAGAGAGAGAGAAACCACAAGTAGGCAGAGAGGCAGGCAGAAAGAGAGGGAGAAGAAGGCTCCCCGCTGAGCAGAGACCTGCCCCCCCCCCCAATGCAGGGCTCGATCCCAGAACTCTGTGATCATGATCTGAACCAAAGACAGAGGCTTTAACCCACTGAGCCACCCAGGCACCTGCAAAGATGCCTATTCTTGCCACTTCTGGAAGTTCTAGTCTGTGTAATTGGGCAAGAAAAATAAATAAAAGTCATTCATATCAGAAAGCAAGAAAATTGTTTCTGTTCACAGATGACATGGCTTGATACAAAATTTATATACATATATCAGCTGTGTTTCTGTACACTAAAATAAACTATCAGAAAAAAGAATGAAGAAAATAAACTCATTTTTCAATAGTATTGAAAACAGTAAAATAATACATAGGAATAAATAAGTCAAAGAGATGAATATTTTGTACAATGAAAACCATAAAACATGGATTATAGGAATCTAGAAGACACAAATAAATGGGAAGATAATTGTGTTTATGGATTGGAAGAATTAATATTGGCCCATACTACCTACCTATCAAAATCCAACAACATATTCCACAAATGAAAAAAATCCTAAAATTTGCATGAAATCACAAAAGACCTCAAATAGCTTAACCAATCTTGAGAAAGAAGAGCAAAGCTAGAGGCATTACACTTCCTGAGTTCAAACAACATAACAAAGCTACAGCAATCAGAAGACTATGGTATTGAAATAGAAAGACACACGGATCAATGGAACAGAATCAAGAGCCCAGAAATAAACCCACGCACTTATGTTGATTAATATTCAACAAGGTTCCCAGAATACGCAATGAATAAAGGATGGTCTCTTCGATAAATAGTGTTGATAAAACTGAATATCCACATGTAAAAGAAAGAAATTGAACCCCTATCTTAACACTATACATAAAACTAACTCAAAATGGATTAAAGACCTGAATGTAATATTAAATTCTAAAACTCCTGAAAGAATACCCAGGGGATAAATTCCTTGACATTGGTCTTAGCAATGTTCTTTGTTGTTTTGCTGTTTGTTTGCTTTTCCACCAAAAGCAAAGGAAATAAGAGCAATAATAAAGTAGGGGGACAATCTCAAATTGAAAAAAAAAATTAGAAATTCATGCAACTATTTAGCAAATGAACAAAAAACCCCCTAGAAGGCAAAGGACTTGCTCAGACATTGTTTCCAAAAAAGATATGCAAAGGTCCAAAGGTATATTAATGCTCAACATCATGGAAACACAAATCAAAACCACAACAAGCTGTTTACATCACTCCTATTAGCATATCAATTATCAAAAAGGCGAGAGTCTTGGTGAAGATGTGGAGTAAAGGGAACATTTGCACACTGGTGGTGGGAAGGTAAACTGGTAGAATTAGTATGGAAAACAGAATGGAGATCAAAAAATTTTAAAAAGAACTACCATATGATTCAGCAATCCCACTTCTGCATATATATCTGAAAGAAATTCATCACTTACTTGAAGAGATATTTGCAGTACCATGTTCACTGCAGCATAATTTACAATAGCCAAGATAAGAAAAGAACCCACGTATTCCTCAAAGAGGAATGAACAAAGAAACTGTTATATCTATGTTACGGAATATCTTCAGCTTTAAACAAACAAAACCAGAATCCTTCTTTTTAGACACCATGAATGAAACTGGCAGGCATTATGCTAAGTAAAATAAGCCAAAGTCAGGAACTTCATGGTATTACTTACATGAGGGATAAAAAAAAAAAAAAAAAATGGACACATAGAAATTGCAAGTAGAATGGTGGTTGCTAGGTGCTGGAGCATAGGAGAGAATGTGGAAAGGTGGGTCAAAGGGTACGCACTTTCAGTTAAAAGATGGTAAATTCTGAAGATAGAATTTATAGCATGGTGACTATAATTAATAATACTGTATTCTATAATTGTAAATTCCCAAGAGAAATCTTAAAAGTTTTCATCCAAAAGTGAAAAAAAAAGGAAACTATGTGAGGTGACCAATATGTTAGTTAATTTGACTGTGGGAATCTATTCAGAATGTATAGTTCTAGGTTTAAGAGATAAAGAGATGGTTGTGTCTTTAATCCCTGGGTTTGGGGATGGCTTGTTGTGAAGAAAAAGCTAAAAAGTGGGTGTCTGTTAGGTGCCTGGGTGGTTCAGATGGTTAAGCATCTGCCTTTTGGCTCAGGTCCTGAATCCTGGGTCCTAGGATCAAGGTCTATTTCAGGCTCTTTGCTCAGTGGCGAGCCTGATTCTCCCTCTGTCTGCAGCTCCCCTTGCTTGTGCGTGTTCTTTCTCTCTCTCTCTCTCTCTCTTGCTCTCTCATTCTCTAACAAATAAATAAATAAAATCTTAAAAAAAAAAGAATCCAGACCCTCAGGCAGAAACTTAAAAAAAAAAAAAAAAAAGGATGTTTCTGGTGAACGAAGAAGAAGGACCAAAAAAGGTGACAACTAGGTATATTGTGTTGTGTGTTTGCACATGTGTGAGCATTTATGACAGTGATGTTATTATTTCACTTCATGGACTATTCATACGTTTGATGTGATAGGGTGCCTGGACAGTTATAACTGGTTTATGAGATTTACTTAGGGAGAAATATTTACAGTACAATTTAGAATGCTAGAAATAGTTATAATGATGCTCCTTCTACAACTTAAAGTTAGGTGGCAAGGCTTTTCTATTTCATTAAGTGATGTGCAGTAAAATTTTACACAGCCCCTTAATAGCAATTTGCATCATAAAGGAAAGAATGAGGATATGTTAATTGGTTTGAGAATTATTTTTCTATTTACCACATTCATTTCCATTTTGGAGTGAGGCTCCCAAACTAAAATTCAAGCTTACTATATTCAGTTGTGTCCTAGGTGACCTTGTTTAATGCATGGTTATAATTACAGTGAATAATCAATGGAAAAACAGGAAACTTCAAAGTCTAATGAATAGAATACCCTATGGTATTTAAGATAAAAATGACGAGCTCTTCATTTTTTTCTCTATGCTTTTTGGAAAACTAATTCCCACCTTTCACCTGCATGAACTCTAACTGGGACACCTGATACACTTTTGGCCATGTAGGTTAGTTCCATTAAAAATTCTATTGCTCCCAAAGTTAAAAATTTGCACTTTCCATCCAACACTTATCACTATTGATTTTTAAAATAACTTTGCTCTGATACAGGTTGCTTTTATGCTTCATCAAGACAGGATTCCAGGTCAAAATGATATTTCATAGTCTATTGTAAGGGCAATTAATGGTCTCTGATTGTAACCACTAGTCCATTGTGCTAATCTAGCACTAAAAATAAAATATAAAAATTACTAGTTTTCGTGTTTCCTGAAAGTTTTCCTAGATAAACTAGGATATTTGGATCATTTTGAAAAATGTCTTCCAAGAAAAATATGGGCCAAGGAAAATTAGAGGTTTAATTCATTCAAAATCTTCATAAAATATATTCTCTTTTCTAACAAGCCATTAGCTCTAAAGGACAGTTGCTGGCTTCAGGATGTTTGCTGAATAGAAGAAATGTATTTTTTTGGACTAATCAGCATACAAATCTGTGCAAGTGGGTGATGATAGAAAAGGGAAGAATTTTCCAGGACATATTCCAGAAAACACTAAATGCACAGAACATTTTGTAAATGCTCCTACTAATGTAAAGATGTAGGAAGATGTTTAAAACAAACAAAAAAGATCATCAACTTATCCTCCATTTTGAACATTACTAATAAAAAGTATTGAACAACCATAACCAAAAAGTACTGAAAAATTCTGAAAGTGTTTTAACTACTGGAGTTCAGTTTTTCTTTTCCAGAATTTCCATTTTTCCAAATGAAAAATTCAGTAGAAAAAATTATATCAGAAATCAATATGTTTTCTCATAGTAGGTGGAGACTGGCAAAAGAAATTTCTTCAAGTTTCTGATCATTTCATATTTTATTGAGGCTAGTTAGTAGAGTGACTTTTCTTTCCAATTTGTTACAATCATCCAAGTAGGCTGTTAGTACAGATGCTACTAAAGACTTACTGTTGAGGGTTAATATTAAATCACCATTCTTATATTCTTCTTCCTTATTAGATCAATAATGCAAAAGGTCTAATGTAATATAAAAATACTTGCATTCATCAAACTGGAAATATCTT